>NC_091139.1:43617264-43622264 GCF_041381155.1 Argopecten irradians
TGCGTATATACATATATACGATACGATATATATATTCGCCCTTGTACGTTTTTACCTGTATTAACGTATATATAGATACCTGTATATATAGATAGATAGATTTAGAATACATAAAATATAATAATCCTAAATACATAAAATACATAAAAAACGCCGGGAAAAAAGATATACATACTACATTACATTAAATAATAAAATATCCAGTAGCTTTCCGTTCTGGTAACTGTAAATGTTTCACCATTTTTAAATATCAAAATACATATAAGTTCATTACTATATAAGTGGAAAAATAAAAAGACAGCTTTGCAAAATTTTGAAATCTGTTAAATAGTCAAAAAAATGACAAAAAAAAAAAATTATAACCAATTTATTTGAGCTAATCCTGAAAATAAAACTGACAATAACGCAGGGAAATCTCAATAACTCACATAGTAATGGATCGGATTTGAAATTTGAAAACACCTCCAGTTAGCTAACTTCTGTAAACAAAAATATATATGTTTCACAAATCGATTTCCGATACGAAAATATCCAAATCGCCGTTTTCTCACAAGCGAAGGAACTTTGTTATTGCAGCGAGAGGTGTCCTTCGGCCAAGTTCGGCTTAGAAGGTATGTTAGTCGAGCTCATCTAAAGAAACCAAAGGCACACCTAAGAAAACAGCAGCCAAGAAAACAGCAGAAAAGAAAAAGCCGGCACCCAAGAAAGCTACCAAGCCCAAGACTCCCAAGAAAAAAGCTACCGCCTCTCCTAAGAAGGCTAAGACGACCAAGCCCAAGACAGCTAAAGCAAGCAAGAAGTAGATAATGTACTATCTACAGCCAAAAACCTCAAAACAGTCCTTTTCAGGACTACCCCAAATTTCACGAAAAGTATCCAGAGTACGCCTCGAAAATACGCTAACCCAACCCAACCCCAATATATACGTATAGAAAGTAATTAAAAAAAAAAAAAAAAAAAAAAAAAAAAAAAAAAAAAAAAAAAAAAAAAAAAAAAAAAAAAAAAAAAAAAAAAAAAAAAAAAAAAAAAAAAAAAAAAAAAAAAAAAAAAAAAAAAAAAAAAAAAAAAAAAAAAAAAAAAAAAAAAAAAAAAAAAAAAAAAAAAAAAAAAAAAAAAAAAAAAAAAAAAAAAAAAAAAAAAAAAAAAAAAAAAAAAAAAAAAAAAAAAAAAAAAAAAAAAAAAAAAAAAAAAAAAAAAAAAAAAAAAAAAAAAAAAAAAAAAAAAAAAAAAAAAAAAAAAAAAAAAAAAAAAAAAAAAAAAAAAAAAAAAAAAAAAAAAAAAAAAAAAAAAAAAAAAAAAAAAAAAAAAAAAAAAAAAAAAAAAAAAAAAAAAAAAAAAAAAAAAAAAAAAAAAAAAAAAAAAAAAAAAAAAAAAAAAAAAAAAAAAAAAAAAAAAAAAAAAAAAAAAAAAAAAAAAAAAAAAAAAAAAAAAAAAAAAAAAAAAAAAAAAAAAAAAAAAAAAAAAAAAAAAAAAAAAAAAAAAAAAAAAAAAAAAAAAAAAAAAAAAAAAAAAAAAAAAAAAAAAAAAAAAAAAAAAAAAAAAAAAAAAAAAAAAAAAAAAAAAAAAAAAAAAAAAAAAAAAAAAAAAAAAAAAAAAAAAAAAAAAAAAAAAAAAAAAAAAAAAAAAAAAAAAAAAAAAAAAAAAAAAAAAAAAAAAAAAAAAAAAAAAAAAAAAAAAAAAAAAAAAAAAAAAAAAAAAAAAAAAAAAAAAAAAAAAAAAAAAAAAAAAAAAAAAAAAAAAAAAAAAAAAAAAAAAAAAAAAAAAAAAAAAAAAAAAAAAAAAAAAAAAAAAAAAAAAAAAAAAAAAAAAAAAAAAAAAAAAAAAAAAAAAAAAAAAAAAAAAAAAAAAAAAAAAAAAAAAAAAAAAAAAAAAAAAAAAAAAAAAAAAAAAAAAAAAAAAAAAAAAAAAAAAAAAAAAAAAAAAAAAAAAAAAAAAAAAAAAAAAAAAAAAAAAAAAAAAAAAAAAAAAAAAAAAAAAAAAAAAAAAAAAAAAAAAAAAAAAAAAAAAAAAAAAAAAAAAAAAAAAAAAAAAAAAAAAAAAAAAAAAAAAAAAAAAAAAAAAAAAAAAAAAAAAAAAAAAAAAAAAAAAAAAAAAAAAAAAAAAAAAAAAAAAAAAAAAAAAAAAAAAAAAAAAAAAAAAAAAAAAAAAAAAAAAAAAAAAAAAAAAAAAAAAAAAAAAAAAAAAAAAAAAAAAAAAAAAAAAAAAAAAAAAAAAAAAAAAAAAAAAAAAAAAAAAAAAAAAAAAAAAAAAAAAAAAAAAAAAAAAAAAAAAAAAAAAAAAAAAAAAAAAAAAAAAAAAAAAAAAAAAAAAAAAAAAAAAAAAAAAAAAAAAAAAAAAAAAAAAAAAAAAAAAAAAAAAAAAAAAAAAAAAAAAAAAAAAAAAAAAAAAAAAAAAAAAAAAAAAAAAAAAAAAAAAAAAAAAAAAAAAAAAAAAAAAAAAAAAAAAAAAAAAAAAAAAAAAAAAAAAAAAAAAAAAAAAAAAAAAAAAAAAAAAAAAAAAAAAAAAAAAAAAAAAAAAAAAAAAAAAAAAAAAAAAAAAAAAAAAAAAAAAAAAAAAAAAAAAAAAAAAAAAAAAAAAAAAAAAAAAAAAAAAAAAAAAAAAAAAAAAAAAAAAAAAAAAAAAAAAAAAAAAAAAAAAAAAAAAAAAAAAAAAAAAAAAAAAAAAAAAAAAAAAAAAAAAAAAAAAAAAAAAAAAAAAAAAAAAAAAAAAAAAAAAAAAAAAAAAAAAAAAAAAAAAAAAAAAAAAAAAAAAAAAAAAAAAAAAAAAAAAAAAAAAAAAAAAAAAAAAAAAAAAAAAAAAAAAAAAAAAAAAAAAAAAAAAAAAAAAAAAAAAAAAAAAAAAAAAAAAAAAAAAAAAAAAAAAAAAAAAAAAAAAAAAAAAAAAAAAAAAAAAAAAAAAAAAAAAAAAAAAAAAAAAAAAAAAAAAAAAAAAAAAAAAAAAAAAAAAAAAAAAAAAAAAAAAAAAAAAAAAAAAAAAAAAAAAAAAAAAAAAAAAAAAAAAAAAAAAAAAAAAAAAAAAAAAAAAAAAAAAAAAAAAAAAAAAAAAAAAAAAAAAAAAAAAAAAAAAAAAAAAAAAAAAAAAAAAAAAAAAAAAAAAAAAAAAAAAAAAAAAAAAAAAAAAAAAAAAAAAAAAAAAAAAAAAAAAAAAAAAAAAAAAAAAAAAAAAAAAAAAAAAAAAAAAAAAAAAAAAAAAAAAAAAAAAAAAAAAAAAAAAAAAAAAAAAAAAAAAAAAAAAAAAAAAAAAAAAAAAAAAAAAAAAAAAAAAAAAAAAAAAAAAAAAAAAAAAAAAAAAAAAAAAAAAAAAAAAAAAAAAAAAAAAAAAAAAAAAAAAAAAAAAAAAAAAAAAAAAAAAAAAAAAAAAAAAAAAAAAAAAAAAAAAAAAAAAAAAAAAAAAAAAAAAAAAAAAAAAAAAAAAAAAAAAAAAAAAAAAAAAAAAAAAAAAAAAAAAAAAAAAAAAAAAAAAAAAAAAAAAAAAAAAAAAAAAAAAAAAAAAAAAAAAAAAAAAAAAAAAAAAAAAAAAAAAAAAAAAAAAAAAAAAAAAAAAAAAAAAAAAAAAAAAAAAAAAAAAAAAAAAAAAAAAAAAAAAAAAAAAAAAAAAAAAAAAAAAAAAAAAAAAAAAAAAAAAAAAAAAAAAAAAAAAAAAAAAAAAAAAAAAAAAAAAAAAAAAAAAAAAAAAAAAAAAAAAAAAAAAAAAAAAAAAAAAAAAAAAAAAAAAAAAAAAAAAAAAAAAAAAAAAAAAAAAAAAAAAAAAAAAAAAAAAAAAAAAAAAAAAAAAAAAAAAAAAAAAAAAAAAAAAAAAAAAAAAAAAAAAAAAAAAAAAAAAAAAAAAAAAAAAAAAAAAAAAAAAAAAAAAAAAAAAAAAAAAAAAAAAAAAAAAAAAAAAAAAAAAAAAAAAAAAAAAAAAAAAAAAAAAAAAAAAAAAAAAAAAAAAAAAAAAAAAAAAAAAAAAAAAAAAAAAAAAAAAAAAAAAAAAAAAAAAAAAAAAAAAAAAAAAAAAAAAAAAAAAAAAAAAAAAAAAAAAAAAAAAAAAAAAAAAAAAAAAAAAAAAAAAAAAAAAAAAAAAAAAAAAAAAAAAAAAAAAAAAAAAAAAAAAAAAAAAAAAAAAAAAAAAAAAAAAAAAAAAAAAAAAAAAAAAAAAAAAAAAAAAAAAAAAAAAAAAAAAAAAAAAAAAAAAAAAAAAAAAAAAAAAAAAAAAAAAAAAAAAAAAAAAAAAAAAAAAAAAAAAAAAAAAAAAAAAAAAAAAAAAAAAAAAAAAAAAAAAAAAAAAAAAAAAAAAAAAAAAAAAAAAAAAAAAAAAAAAAAAAAAAAAAAAAAAAAAAAAAAAAAAAAAAAAAAAAAAAAAAAAAAAAAAAAAAAAAAAAAAAAAAAAAAAAAAAAAAAAAAAAAAAAAAAAAAAAAAAAAAAAAAAAAAAAAAAAAAAAAAAAAAAAAAAAAAAAAAAAAAAAAAAAAAAAAAAAAAAAAAAAAAAAAAAAAAAAAAAAAAAAAAAAAAAAAAAAAAAAAAAAAAAAAAAAAAAAAAAAAAAAAAAAAAAAAAAAAAAAAAAAAAAAAAAAAAAAAAAAAAAAAAAAAAAAAAAAAAAAAAAAAAAAAAAAAAAAAAAAAAAAAAAAAAAAAAAAAAAAAAAAAAAAAAAAAAAAAAAAAAAAAAAAAAAAAAAAAAAAAAAAAAAAAAAAAAAAAAAAAAAAAAAAAAAAAAAAAAAAAAAAAAAAAAAAAAAAAAAAAAAAAAAAAAAAAAAAAAAAAAAAAAAAAAAAAAAAAAAAAAAAAAAAAAAAAAAAAAAAAAAAAAAAAAAAAAAAAAAAAAAAAAAAAAAAAAAAAAAAAAAAAAAAAAAAAAAAAAAAAAAAAAAAAAAAAAAAAAAAAAAAAAAAAAAAAAAAAAAAAAAAAAAAAAAAAAAAAAAAAAAAAAAAAAAAAAAAAAAAAAAAAAAAAAAAAAAAAAAAAAAAAAAAAAAAAAAAAAAAAAAAAAAAAAAAAAAAAAAAAAAAAAAAAAAAAAAAAAAA
>NC_091139.1:43629764-43656849 GCF_041381155.1 Argopecten irradians
AGATAGATAGATAAGTAATTTTAGATAGATAGATAGATAGATAGATAGATAGATAGATAGATAGATAGATAAATAGATAGATAGATATAATATAGATAGATATAGATATATAGATATAGATAGATAGATAGATAGATAGATAGATAGATAGATAGATAGATAGATAGATAGATAGATAGATAGATATAGATAGATAGATAGATAGATAGATAGATAGATAGATAGATAGATAGATAGATAGATAGATAGATAGATATAGATAGATATATAGATAGATTATAGATAGATAGATATAGATATGCCTAGATATATAATATTGATAGATAGATATAGATAATATAAACTAATCTAATAGCTACAGATATAAGAATATTATAGATAGAAATACGATATTATACTAACATATATATACGGTTATATTTATATTTATATATTTATATATAATAAACTATCATATGTATATGTATATAACAATATGATTAAATGCTCATGATGGCAAAGCAGCAACTATTTTATTGTATTTTTGATAGTTATAAAATAAGCATTAATATAAGTTATTGTTCTATTATTTTACCAGTTTAAATCCAATATCATTTATTGTTTCATTATATATACATTTTATCCAAAATAGGACGACGGCATGAAAATATATTACGTTTCTACTGTTTACTACAAAATGCATATATATTATAAACAATTTATTTTTGAGCTATTGATTGCAATAAAATTAAAAAACATTTAGTATAACTGTTTAATATATTATCAATAGTACAAGTTTAGCTTAACCTGTAATAAATATATATATCATTACAAAATATATATCGTTAATGATACATTGACAATATATTCATAGTAGACAGTTTTGCCCGCAAACATAGAAATTAGACTAGGATCGAAAATTGGCGAGATTGTACAAAAACGCCAAGGCGGCTAATGAAGGATTGTAGATAGTCGAGCCAATCGAAAAAACGTTTAAAAATCCGAAAATCGTACCATCCAGTTATCTAACTATAACGAAGCAAAAAATAAAAAAACAGAAACAGAAATTTTTGTCAAAATCGCCGTTGAAGAAAAATGTTAAACATCAGAAATGTGCTCGTACAAAAGACCGCCGAAAAATCCAAAGGCAAGGCCCCACGTAAACAGTTGGCTAAGAAAACAACTACCGTAAGAGCCAACCCCCAGCCACCGGAGGAGTGTTAAGCCCTCAAGAATCAGGCCAGAAGACTCAGGTAAAGAAATCCGACGCCAAGAAACCAAGAAAGCAAACTCCTCAAGGAAAACCCTTCCTAAGAGTCCGTAAATCGACAAGCCCAAAAAGAAGCTGAAGAGGTTAGAAGCTATCCAGAGCCAAAAAAATCCCAGAAGCTAGAAGATACAAGAAACCAGACTCTCCAAGAGAAGATAGATAAAAAAGCCAAGATACCAAAAAAGATAAGAAGATAGATAGATAGAAGATCCAAGACAGCAAGAGAAAAAAGCTACCGCCTAAGAAGAAGATAGATAAAGATAGAAGATAGCTAAGCAGATAGAAAGATACTATAGACATAATAGATAAAAATAGTTTTCAGGACTACCCAATAGATAGAAGAAAAGTATCCAGATAGATATACACTCGAAAAATACGCTATATAGATATAGATAGATAGAAATATATATGATATAGATAGATATAGAAGAATAGATAGATAGATAGATAGATAGATAGATAGATAGATAGATAGATAGATAGATATAGATAGATAGATAGATAGATAGATAGATAGATAGATAGATAGATAGATAGATAGATAGATAGATAGATAGATAGATAGATAGATAGATAGATAGATAGATAGATAGATAGATAGATAGATAGATAGATAATTTTTTAGATAGATAGATAGATAGATAGATAGATAGATAGATATTAGATAGATAGATAGATAGATAGATAGATAAATAGAAATAGATAGAAGAAAGATAGATAGAAAAAAAAAATAGAAGATAGATAGATAGTTAGATTGATTGTTTTGTTTGTGTTTTTTTTGTTAGATTTGTTTTTGTGCGCCGAGCGGATAATAGGCGCGATTTTTTTTTTGGGGTATTTTTTTTTTTTTTCAGGTAGCAAGTTTTTTTACAGTGTTATATGTATCGGATACCATACATAAATGGACTAAAACCGCTTGGACCCGATAGACCCCCTTTTTAATTAAAAAACGAACATACAATACATCACTCAGCAATTACAACATTTTAATGATATTAATGTCATTAATTATACGGCTTTCACACTTAGTATACAACCTAGCTAAAAAAATATACATAGAAACTACTGACAAAATGCATACAAATATACATATTCCTAGCATTTGTTATTAAACTACGACACATTTTTCTATATATACGTTATATTATAGACTATTTCATTACTTGATATAAAATAGTTAAACACGTATCTAATATAAATATACTATCTTACATCACATAATAATAAATTAAACTAATCAACATTAAAACCCGTGTATAACTATATATAAATAGATAGATAAATATGATAAAGGTTATCTGAAATATTGCTAATATATGCTAAATATGCATAATATACTATTACATCAAACGCAATTTACTGTACTTGTTTATTAAGTATCTATTATTTATTTTTCATAAAAAAAATTAGTCGCACATAACAAGTCCTTTGAAATAAACATATCATTTCACGTTTTACTGTGTACACACATGTAGTCCACATAAAACCATACCAGATACTGTAGAGAATCTGGAATAGAAGATGACCAATGAAAGCCGTGCTTTTTTGCAAAAACGCAGAGGTCTTCTCACACGGCCTAGACATTCTTATATGTGGCGGTTTTCAGTCGAGAAAGTATTTCAGTCACTGCTAGCAGTCTGTAAACATGTCTGGAAGAGGTAAAGGAGGAAAGGGACTCGGAAAGACTCCGGAAAAGTACAAACAAGAGGCACAGGAAGGTGTTGCGTGATAACAAAGCCAAAAACCCCTAATCACCAGCCCGCTATTCGTCGTCTAGATAGCCGTGTGAAAGACGTATCTCTGGACTCCCATCTACGAAGAGACCGTGGTGTCCTTAGAAGGTTTTCCTTGAGAATGTCATCAGGGATGCCGTTACATACACCGAGCATGCCAAGAGGATAGACTGTCACAGCTATGGATGTTAGTACATCTGAAGAAAGCAAAACGTACTCTGTACGGATTTGGGTTAAACCAAACCAAAAAGCCTGTCTACAACCAAAACAAACGGCCCTTTTTAGGGCCACCAAAATTCAAAAAGCTCCTATATCACTCGAAATTACGCAAAAAGTAGTTGTAGCACTAATTTTTCTCAACGTACCCAAAGTATTAAAAATAGATAAATATATATAATACAAAAAAATATAGTACCAAATAGATAAAATATAGATAGTAATAAATAGATAGATTAATTTAATATATAGAATATACCATACCATAGATAGATAGATAGATAGATAGATAGATAGATTCAAAAGATAACAATATAGATAGTCTATCTAGATATATTTTTTTCTATATAGATAAATATTACCACACAGTGATAGATTAGATAGATACATAGAACGATAAATGGGACACACAAATAAAATATAGATATATAGATAGATAACTAGATAACAACATAGTTGGATAGTAATTGATAGCTTAATATGTATAACCTTATATTGATATTTATATATATTATTAGATTTCCTTTTGTTGTCTAATCAGTAGCTAGATATTTCAGACAGTATGATATATTAGTTATATTACATACCTGTTTTTATACATTTCCATGATAGTAGATAGATAAGTAGAGTAAGTACTAGATAAGTAATAGAATAGTAAAATAGTTAGAGATTATTGATAAAAATACTTATTGTTGTTCGGCTCTAGATTTTTTTTTTCATATAATACATAAACATTCATCGGCGATAGAAATATCTTTATATAATTATTTATACAATCAGACATAGCAGATTGCCTATGATATGTATATAAATTCCGAATTACGGGTCATTTATACTTTCTCCAATGTAAAGTTAATATGTTTTGTAATACATCATTAAATATGCCGCTTTTTGTCACTAATGTATTTTGAATTTACTAATATACGATCTTGGACCAATATTTCATAAAAACGATCTATCACTATAAACCAATAAATAACTATCTATAACAAATAAATATATCATTTTTGCGAGTATATATGAATTTATATTTCAAAATATTTGTGGCACAAATCGATTTCACGCCGAAATTCAAAATCGGGCCGTTTGTATAACTATTTTTTAAACTTTTTCAGAAGTTTACTAGCTATTTATCTTTTGGTAACTAAAACTATTCCCTATGATTAGCTCTTGGCTAATTCACCGGGCGAAAATCCGCAAACCAATACGAAAAAAAATCTTGGATCTATCATGGTGATGATATAAAAAAAGACTTTCAATGAGCGAGACGATTATCTAAAACTATCTATTAGTCAGCATAGATCTAAAGATCTTTACAGCTATCTGACATAGAAATTGCTAGAAATCACCCGGTTCTAAATCACCTAGTTAACTAAACTTTCTGGCTAATGGCTGAAACTCCAGGTAATAAAACGCCGCCAAGAAACCAAAGGCAAAAACCTACTAAGATAATAATAGATATCAAGAGAAGAATATGATAGATTCCGGTTATCTAGCTAAGCCATATCCCAAGACTCCCAAGAATATAGCTATCTAAGAAACCGAAGATATATATTAATACATAATATCTATCTAGATATACGAGTATAATAGCAAAAACTAAGATAGATAAAAAATAGAAAGTCTATCTAGCAAAATAAGAAATAAAGACTAGATAGATCGATATTAAAGATAATACGAAAGTAAGATAGATATAATAGATAAACGACCGCCAAGAAGCTAGATAGATAGATAGTATAAAAAAAAGATAGATATATAGATAAAAGATATTTTAAGAAGATAAAAAGCAGATAGTAGATATCTATCTATAGATAGATAGATAGATAGATAGATAGATAGATAGATAGATAGATAGATAGATAGATAGATAGATAGATAGATAGATATAGATAATAAGATAGATAGATATAGATAGAAATTAGCCGAGATAGATATCTATAGATATATAGATAGATAGATAGATAGATAGATAGATAGATAGATAGATAGATAGATAGAGATAGATATATAGATAGATAGATAGATAGATAGATAGATATAGATAGATATTATAGATAGATTAGAAATGTAGAAGATCCAACCAATTAAATAGACGTTACTTTTTACTAAAATAAGAGTACTTGTAGCTTTCTTTGTATAGTAATTAAAAAGGCCGAAGACACCTTAAAATGCCTTAAAAAATTCCTTCGCTTGAGAAAAATGGAGTTTAATAGATATTAGTTTCTTATTTTTCGATTATGTGATAACTATAGTAGATAAAACCGTTTTAATCTATACTTAAAAGATATGACTAACTAAACACTAACTCATATTTCAAACTATAAATCCATTATATATGTATTAAAGTATCTAAATCGTTAGGCGTTTTTGTCAGAAATGTATTAACTGGCCGTGTAATTAATTTCAGCCTCAAATATCCAATCTGTATGAATTTCTAGATATGTATTATTTCAAACAGAATGAAAATTTGTAGATGTACTTTATCCGATCATAAATATTTTTTTATAATTAATAAACTATCCAGGCTACTAGTTGAATGAATATTGAAATTTGTTGGTATATATAATAATATATTTTGCAAATAAAAGTATCTATTATAGTTCATATTATTAAATCAGGTAAACGTAAAGACCCGACGCCCGGGAATATCGTATAGTTAATTTACAGAGAAGAAATATATCTGCCAGAAAATTGTGGTTGGATTGTAGGAATATAAAAAACATTGATTGTTCATTTATCAAATCTGTATACTCCTGCCACGAGTACAGTTTTCGTTACAGGGGGTTTATCAAGTGTTTAAAAAAGAATGAAGAATAACTTATTGAAAAATTTTGCCAGATGGGCTGAGCCCCTGTCTTCTGGCCGGAGTTTGGATTACCTCCCCTTTGTCCACACCTGTATCAGTGGAGGGAGGTCGATAGTAATATTTGGTAAAAGTACCACATAATGTTCACCGACTGGTGATTATAAAAAAGTAATAAAAAAAAAAAAAAAAAGTACATTCTGACTCAAGGATTTGTTAATATTAGTATATTATAAAAAAAAAATAATAATCCTTGAGCGATAGTTTATCGCCATTTTTCTTATGGAAAAAAAGGTGATGTACTACATTTGTAGTGTTAGTATAACTAGCCCCGTAAGAAAAACAAGTGTTTTAACACCATTATACCACTTCTCCAGTCACAAGTGCAAAAATACATGTGTAGTTTAATGTAGTTAAAGTCTATATATGAAAATTTTGTCACACGTGTGTAAATGTACTCACATGTATACTTAACCCTTAAATTTATGTTCATAGTTCAGACTAAAGGTCATCCGTCTCCGAGGTCACTATAAGCTAACCAGCGGCCCGGACGTTATGAATCTTCAATGTTTCCACAATAGTGGTTGGGGACCCCCTTCCGGACGTATCATGGAACCATTGTCATCATATGATTTATGAATGTCGATAACCTAAATGCTGGACGATAATGAACATGATATTTGTTGCACTCGTGTCGGGCTGATATAAGCTAACCATCAGCGGTGGTACATAATGTGCTATAATGCTATTTAGTCCTATACTATTGAAAAATTCTTACTGAAAAGCTTAAAGTGTTATTTCCTAACAAAAACTAGCTATAAAAGCAAAAAAAAAACCTCCTCCCTATTTATTAGGACTTTACATATATAAGTTTAATAAATTGTTTGTTTCAACTGACGCAGCAGTATCACAAACTCCCCCCTTATTTATAAAAAGTTATTTATGCAAAAAAGAGCGGGATGGGGTTGGGGGATGGGCCTATAAGGTGTGCCGAGCGATACGGCACACCACTAATGCCCAACCCCCCTAGACCTAGCACAATACACATCTAGCCTATTCTAAAGAAATACGGTCTTCCCGGTGGACTTATTGTAACAATTAATATAAAAGGTGTCTTATTATAAGCCACTGGTGACTGATGCGACAGGCCCCTGTGCTGGCTTCTGTCGAATAGTCAGATTTTAAAAAGTACGTGCCAAGCACAAAGTAGTCCGTAGACTACAAGAGATATGTACATGTGAGTACACAGTATATATAATGATACCTATAGTGCTCCTGCCATTCCTGTTGTTGAGATGAATTTGGTTACAGCTGATGAGACCTGTGGGGAGTCTGAAAATAACTGAAACAATTTAATTGGTGTATTGGTGTCTTGATATACGTTTGTCTCTGGCATCTCTGGTATAAAACGTTGTCTCTGTAAATAAAATTTATCACAATATAAAAGATAGTGTTCTATGGTTTCTGGAACGTTACATGTTTCACATAATCCATCAGAATGTAAATTCATTTGGTATAGATAAAATTTGAGGCGGCATTTTTCCCAGTCGAAGGGACGGGTATATGCTCTGGTTAGCTGTAAATTTTTACAATTAATTTTGTTGGTAAATTTTTTTCAAAAATGGGCATTTGTGTTTTCATAGACCTCCCCACGTCTGGTTCATTCCATTTAGTTTGCCAGATTTTAGTTTCCTGTGCCTGCAAAAAAGACCTTACTTCGTCCTTAGATAGAGGGACTTTAACTATGACGTGCTCTAATTTAAGGGCAGCTTTGGCTTCCGTATCCGCCATGTCATTACCTAGGATGCCGACATGGCTCGGAATCCAAGCTAACTGAACAGTCCGTATTACAGACAATAGATATAAAATTTCATAAACAATTGGATTCTTAATGTTGAAAGCTGGCGTTTGTATAGCCTGCAATGAACTCAGTGAGTCTGTAAATATTACATATACATAGTTATTAGTTTCAATGGTGTTTAAAAAATTGTAGAGTGAGTAGAATAGCTGTTAGTTCAGCAGTCATAATTGAAATATGATTACTTATCTGAATTTGTTTGTGATATTCATTTCCGGAATGACAAAAGCACATCCACATAGTTGTGTGGTTGGATCTTTAGATCCATCAGTATATATGTGTACTCCTGAAAAAAGATAGGATATATTGACCTGCAGGACCTAGGGCATCTGCCGGCGACATTTACTTGTTTACGGTGTCGTGTAGTGTGGTGCTCACTTCCGGTTTGCTCAGGGTCCACAGTGGGATTGGGCTGAACTCGGAGGTGTGTGATGTGATGTTTGCTATCTGAAAAGAAGATTTGATTGTTTTTATCGAAGTGTAGTACGATTTGTATGTTATTGGCATTTAGGTTCATTATATATGAATTTGGCATCTTCTGTTAGGCTGTTTATTGTAGGGTGCGGGGTTTTAAGTCCCTCAATTTTCAGCTGATATTTACAAATTAAAAAGTTCCTGTGGAGTTGAAAGGGTGGGTCTGAGGCTTCCGCCTGCAGACTAGAAAGTGAAGTGCCTTTCATAGCATGCAAACAAGTCATTAAACATTTATATTGTAATTGATCTAGGGCGCGCTAGATGTGTATCGCCGGCTGAGTTATATACTTCAGCGCCATACTCTACTATACTTCTAATTAAGGTTTTATATAATGTAGTTAGTATATAACGATCGCAGCCCCAGTTAGTACCACTTAAATGTTTTTATTAAATTTTTAGGCGTTGTTCGCACCGCTCTATCACAGAATCTATATGTGTGCTCCAGGTTAAACCTCTGTCATAAAACATACCAAGAAATTTTGCAACATTTTTAATAGATATAAGTGTTTCCCCCATTTTAATTTTCACCTCCGATGTTCTTGACTTAAACTCAGCAGAACCCCTTCTGCGAAATAGCACTGCAATAGTTTTGGTTTCAGATATTTTGAATCCCCATGTATTACACCAATTTAGAATGTTAGTAATGTCTTTGGATAGAGCGGTGCTCAATAGTTGTAGGTTACGATGTGCTTTCCAGATGGCACTATCATCTGCAAATTTGTGATATATTTTGTTTAATAGTAATACAGTCAGATATGTCATTTATACAGATATTAAATAATGTAGGACTGATCACTGAGCCCTGGGGGGGTACCGTTTTCAATTGGGTATACTTCTGAGTACGTCTCCCCTATACGCACTTGTATAGTTCGGCCCTGTAAAAAATCTTTAATAAAACCATACATGTTTCCATGTATACCCATATTTTTCATTTTATATAATAAACCATCTTTCCACATCATGTCGAATGCTTTTTTCAAAATCAATAAATACAGCTAATAGACTTTCTTTATTAAGGTTGGCTTTTTGAATTTCGTTAGTTAGTTTTATTAGTTGGTCGGTTGTTCCACGGTTAGATCTAAACCCGCATTGATTGATTGTAAGTAAATTGTTGCACTCAAGGTACCATTTGAGGCGATTGTTGACCATTTTCTCCATAAGTTTACAAAGGGTGGATGTAAGTGAGATGGGCCTGTAAGAAAGTGGTATATTAGGATTTTTTCCTTTCTTAAATATTGGAACAACAATGGAGTGTTTCCAGCTATTAGGGACTTTTTGGCTTATCCATACCAGGTTGATATAATCTAATAAGACTTTCTGTGCTGGAACACTTAATTTTTTTTATACATGTTATATGTTATTTTATCTTCCCCAGGACTTGTGTCTTTAGTTTGCGCAAGCGCATCAGTGAATTCCTGAAATGTAAAAATATTGTTTATATGGTTATCACAAGGTTCTGTATTATTAATAAAATCAGACTGTTCTTGTTCAAATTGTGTTTTGTGCTGCAAAAAATCTTGATTATAATTTTCGGTACTACTTACAGAGGAAAAGGAGGCTGCAAATAAGTTTGTTTTTTCTTTATTTTCTGTAATGTGTGTATTGTTGTGTATTAGTGCAGGTATTTCTTTACATGTGTTTGTGTTTTTCATGTCCTTGACAGCTTTCCAGACCTTGGCCATGGTAGTGTCTTTATTAATGGTGTTACAGTAGTTTTGCCAATGTTCTTTTTTTGCTGTATTGATAACTGTTTTACAAGCCTCTCTTTTCTCTCTGTAGTCCTGCAAGTAAGAATAATTAAAACTTCTCCTGGCTTTGTTATAAGCCTTGCGCTTGGCACGTACTGCCCGCTCACAATCCCCATTCCACCATGGTACTGCAGAATATTTATAGTTCTTTTTCTGCTTTAAAGGAACATTAATATTAGTTATATTTATTATGGCCTGGGTGATATTTTTTAGACTTGACTCGACATTGCCGTCCAGTAATACCGGAGTTACTTCCCTTTCACTAGATGTTGTATAGCCCACCCAGTCAGCCCTGTTAAAATTCCAACCCGCTTTATTACCTGTATTATTTCTTAACGGTTTACATCTATAGTGTGTAATGATGGGGAAGTGGTCACTGTCAAAATTGTGTTCGTGAACCCTCCAGGTACACTGTCCGGCAATGTCTGGTGTAGCTAAGGTAAGGTCTAATACTGACATTTCAAAAGTTGATATATTTTACTCGGGTGCCCGAGCCATCATTTAGTAGTGTAAGGTCATTATTTTCTATATAAGTGTATAAGGCATTGCCTTTAGCACTACAGTAATTGCCTCCCCATAGGGTATGATGGCTATTAAAATCCCCACACATGATGTATGGGGTACTTATAAATTGGTTTAGATGGGTATAATCCTCGTGTTTATTGGAAGTAGCGGTGTTGTATACATTTACTATACTTATAGATTTGTCGTGTAATTTTATAACAGCACCGACCACCTCCAATACGTTACTTGTGATATCTAATTCATGAAACACGAGGTTATCCCGTATATATATTGCTACACCTCCCCCCCCCCCCCCCCGTTGATGTTCAGGGCGATCTTTTAATATTGGGGGGTAAAAAACCTGGAATAAAAAAGTTGGTGTTTTTGGTAAGCCAAGTCTCTTGTAGACAAATAATATTAATTTCAGGTCTACTTTCTATATAATTTAATAATTCAGTGCCATTTTTATTAATGCTCCGGGCATTCCATTGTAGGATGCCTATACCGATGGTGGTGTTATGGGCCATTTAAGTTGTTTCTGCAGCGGGTACTAAAGGAACATCCAGATTGATACCGAACAGTGTATCGACCTGGCCAAGTATATACACAAGAATTTCAGACCAGCTCTCGCCAGATTGAAATTTGGTAATTACGGAGACCAGTAACAACATTAGTTTTTTTATTGGAACCGTTACCTGTGGTTCCTGTGTTGGAACAACGGACGGACGGACGGATGGACGGGTTGTTTTTGGCGGCGGTATGTTAAAGTCGGCCACACCGGTATAGGGTACACGATTAACTTCTGTAGTTTCCGCTGCAGCTTGTGCGTAAGATTTTTTTACCTCGGCTATTGCCTCACGGCGAGAGCATTTCTCAGTGGTTTGAATTTTTACAATTTCAACTGCCGTTTTCCTGGCAGGACACCCACCATATGCAGCACTATGCTGTCCACCACAGTTAACACACTTTTTGGTCTCACTAGTACAGTCTTGAACTTTATGTTCTCCCCCACATTTTTGGCATCTTTGGGTGCCTCTACACTTGGCCGCTATGTGGCCATATCGATTGCATTTATAGCACCTGAGCGGTGGTGGTATATATTGTTTGACATTGTGTGAGCGGTATCCGATGGATACACGCTCGGGCAGGGTTTTACAATTAAAAGTTAGTTTCACAGTTGTACTGCCTTCAATACTCTCATACTGTCTCCCTTTCATACGGGTGACTTTAACAACCTCTGCCTCTTCGAGGCATTCTAATATATCGGCATCTGAGATGTCTGGTGACACACCGTATATGACACCTTCTACTCTGTCTGTTGAAACTGGTTCTTTTACATATATCTTGTACTCACCCAACTGTTTTTCTTTAAGTAATTTCCTTTTCTGCATATCGTCAGTACATATTATCAGCAAGTCTCCATTTCCCAGGCCCCTGATGCTTTTTACTGGGTATTCTATAACACATGTAACAAGTTTTTGTATCTTAATGGGGTTACACTTGGATAATTTCACAGTTTTACAATGTATTATGAGTGCGTCTTTACTTACGTTTTCTTGTGGGGAGTTTGTTCTCTTTCTCTTAGCATCCTTTGAGTCTTGCATCTTATCAGGGGTGTCAAAATTTAGTTTTCCTGCCGAGGTAAAAGTGTCAAAGTCCTGGGACGATGTTGTTTCGTATAGTTCTTCTACTTCCATGTTGTTGCTTCTTGGAACACCGGGAAAGACCGATAGTACGAAGAGCTAACAGATTTACAAAAGATTGACGACGGTCAGAGAGACGATTATATAGAACACGGAGCACGAAGGACAGCGGACGATTCGCAATGAACACAGACGACAAACGATAAACGAATTACAACACACGTACAAGTCCAGACGACGGACGTGGCACAAACAACTCACATTATACCAGTATTACCACAAATATATGGCGATCGCGGTGTTGTAGGAGACGACGATATCGCCTAAATGGCTAGATTCGGCGCCCTCCCAAACACCAATCGGATACAAAACTGTCGTGCTGACCACTGGTCAACAAAACAGCAGAGTATATGTGTGGAACTTGGTGGGTGGTAATGGCGGGTTGGGCGGGCCCATGTGCGCCAGTCGCTATTGTGGTAGGTGTTACGTTGTCCCACGTGATAGTATGTTTATGTCGTGGGAGGGCGACCGAAAGGGGCCAAGAAGGCTTACTGATAAATGTATATAAAAAATTTACATTTTATATGGTATATATGAAAATAATTTTTCTGTTTTATAAAAAGTGTAGTTATTGTGGTATGTTGTTGTTCATAGGGGAGTATTTTTAACAGTTGTTTTGTGCCCCGGGTCTAGTACAACCAGTTACACCCGACAGTAGAGGACTTCACCGCTTCCGTTAAGTTACGGTACTTTGTCCTTTTGCCGGGTTTGGCCGGAGGTATAGATTGTCCGGGGGTTCCTATGGTGTGTGCTGACTTTTAAATTATATTAAGTGTATGCGTTATTAAAGTAGAGGAGAAAAACAATGAGAACTTTGTTATTAATCACTTAGATATATTGATCAAAATTTGTAATATAAATCTATTTATAAAAATTAATTTAAAAATATAGTATCAAATGACTTCGCCGTCAATAAATAATTATTTGATACTTAGTAAAGTAACTTAATGTGAGGGAACCAACCAGCTTAAAATTTTTTTACGTACGGATACGTATTATTTGTATAGTTAATTAAAAGAATAAATTTAAAAGATTAAAAAAAAAATAAAATTTAAAAAATTTAATGGAGTTAGAAGCCAGATTAGCTGTATTCTTTCATATATCTATAATTATGTAGATCAACTGTTTAATCTGCCACGTTAAACGTTGACTAATAATATAAACTATACAGTTATACTATGTATATATAGTTTAAGATAAAGAGATAAAAATCGTTAGAGAAAAAATGCCAGGGCGGGCCATGCCCTTATGTATCCTGGCCGGTGTAATGTAGGGGTTGCCTCCCCTATTCCACATCTGTACAGTGGGGGGAGACCCATGTATTATTTATCAAACAGAAGGAAAACAAGTAGAGTGTGTCGGTAGCTTCTAAACCGATCAAAAATAATTTTTATAAGGTAATTATCCAGGTTACTAGAGGAAATTGGATGTTGGTATATATAAGGAATAAGTTTTTTAAGGAAAATCAAAAGGATGAGACCATGTTCATATTATTATGAATCAGTTCGTTATTATAGTTAATTTACAGAGAAGATGCCAGAAAATTGTGGTGGATTGTAGGATAAAAAACATTGATTGTTCATTTGTCAAACTGTATCTCCTGCCACGAGTACAGTTTTCGTTACAGGGGGTTTATCAAGTGTTAAAAAAAAATGAAGAATAACTTATTGAAAAATTTTGCCAGATGGGCCAAGCCCTGTCTTCTGGCCGGAGTTTGGATTACCTCCCTTTGTCCACACCTGTATCAGTGGAGGGAGGTCGATAGTATTTGGTAAAAGTACCACATACTGTTCACCGACTGGTGATTATAAAAAAAAAAAAAAAAAAAGTTACATTCTGACTCAAGGATTTGTTAATATTAGTATATTATAAAGAAAAAATAATAATCCTTGAGCGATAGTTTATCGCCATTTTTCTTATTGAAAAAAGGTGATGTACATTTGTAGTGTTAGTAACTAGCCCCGTAAGAAAAAACAAGTGTTTTAACACCATTATACCACTTCTCCAGTCACAAGTGCAAAATACATGTGTATTTAAAGTATGTAAAGTATATATATGAAAATTTTGTCACACGTGTGTAAATGTACTCACATGTATACTTAACCCTTAAATTTATGTTCAAGTTTCAGACTAAAGGTCATCCGTCTCCGAGGTCACTATAAGCTAACCAGCGGCCCGGACGTTATGAATCTTCAATGTTTCCACAATAGTGGTTGGGGACCCCCTTCCGGATCGTATCATGGAACCATGTCATCATATGATTTATGAATGTCGATAACCTAAATGCTGGACGATAATGAACATGATATTTGTTGCACTCGTGTCGGGCTGATATAAGCTAACCATCAGCGGTGGTACATGATGTGCTATAATGCTATATTAGTCCTATACTATTGAAAAATCTTACTGAAAAGCTTAAAGTGTTATTTCCTAACAAAAACTAGCTATAAAAGCAAAAAAAAAAAAAACCTCCCATTTTATTAGGACTTTACATATATAGTTTAATAAATCGTTTGTTTCAACTGACGCAGCAGTATCACAAACTCCCCCCTTATTTATAAAAAGTTATTTATGCAAAAAAGAGCGGGATGGGGTTGGGGGATGGGCCTATAAGGTGTGCCGAGCGATACGGCACACCACTAATGCCCAACCCCCCTAGACCTAGCACTACACATCTAGCCTATTCTAAAGAAATACGGTCTTCGCCGGTGGATATTGTAACAATTAATATAAAAGGTGTCTTATTATAAAGCCACTGGTGACTGATGCGACAGGCCCCTGTGCTGGCTTCTGTCGAATAGTCAGATTTTAAAAAGTACGTGCCAAGCACAAAGTAGTCCGTAGACTACAAGAGATATGTACATGTGAGTACACAGTATATATAATGATACCTATAGTGCTCCTGCCATTCCAGTTGTTGAGATGAATTTTTTTTACATCTGATGTAGACCTGTGGGGAGTCAGAAAATACTGACAACCATTTAATTTGGTGTATTGGTGTCTTGATATATGTCGGCATCTCTGTATAAAATCGTTGTCTCTGTAAATAAAATTTATCACAATATAAAAGATAGTGTTCTATGGTTTCTGGAACGTTACATGTTTCACATAATCCATCAGAATGTAAATTCATTTGGTATAGATAAAATTTGAGGCGGCATTTTCCCAGTCGAAGACGGGTATATGCTCTGGTTAGCTGTAAATTTTTACAATTAATTTTGTTGGTAAATTTTTTCAAAATGGGCATTTGTGTTTTCATAGACCTCCCCACGTCTGGTTCATTCCATTTAGTTTGCCAGATTTTAGTTTCCTGTGCCTGCAAAAAAGACCTTACTTCGTCCTTAGATAGAGGGACTTTAACTATGACGTGCTCTAATTTAAGGGCAGCTTTGGCTTCCGTATCCGCCAAGTCATTACCTAGGATGCCGACATGGCTCGGAATCCAAGCTAACTGAACAGTCCGTATTACAGACAATAGATATAAAATTTCATAAACAATTGGATTCTTAATGTTGAAAGCTGGCGTTTGTATAGCCTGCAATGAACTCAGTGAGTCTGTAAATATTACATATACATAGTTATTAGTTTCAATGGTGTTTAAAAATTGTAGAGTGAGTAGAATAGCTGTTAGTTCAGCAGTCATAATTGAAATATGATTACTTAGTCTGAATTTGTTTGTGATATTCATTTCCGGAATGACAAAAGCACATCCACATAGTTGTGTGGTTGGATCTTTAGATCCATCAGTATATATGTGTACTCCTGAAAAAGATAGGATATATTGACCTGCAGGACCTAGGGCATCTGCCGGCGACATTGACTTGTTTACGGTGTCGTGTAGTGTGGTGCTCACTTCCGGTTTGCTCAGGGTCCACAGTGGGATTGGGCTGAACTCGGAGGTGTGTGATGTGATGTTTGCTACCTGAAAAGAAGATTTGATTGTTTTTATCGAAGTGTAGTACGATTTGTATGTTATTGGCATTTTAGGTTCATTATATATGAATTTGGCATCTTCTGTTAGGCTGTTTATTGTAGGGTGCGGGGTTTTAAGTCCCTCAATTTTCAGCTGATATTTACAAATTAAAAAGTTCCTGTGGAGTTGAAAGGGTGGGTCTGAGGCTTCCGCCTGCAGACTAGAAAGTGAAGTGCCTTTCATAGCATGCAAACAAGTCATTAAACATTTATATTGTAATTGATCTAGGCGCGCTAGATGTGTATCGCCGGCTGAGTTATATACTTCAGCGCCATACTCTACTATACTTCTAATTAAGGTTTTATATAATGTAGTTAGTATATAACGATCGCAGCCCCAGTTAGTACCACTTAAATGTTTTATTAAATTTAGGCGTTGTTCGCACCGCTGTATCACAGAATCTATATGTGTGCTCCAGGTTAAACCTCTGTCATAAAACATACCAAGAAATTTTGCAACATTTTTAATAGATATAAGTGTTTCCCCCATTTTGATTTTCACCTCCGATGTTCTTGACTTAAACTCAGCAGAACCCCTTCTGCGAAATAGCACTGCAATAGTTTTGGTTTCAGATATTTTGAATCCCCATGTATTACACCAATTTAGAATGTTAGTAATGTCTTTGGATAGAGCGGTGCTCAATAGTTGTAGGTTACGATGTGCTTTCCAGATGGCACTATCATCTGCAAATTGTGATATATTTTGTTTAATAGTAATACAGTCAGATATGTCATTTATACAGATATTAAATAATGTAGGACTGATCACTGAGCCCTGGGGGGTACCGTTTTCAATTGGGTTTACATCAGAGTACGTCTCCCCTCTACGTACTTGTATAGTTCGACCCTGTAAAAAATCTTTAATAAAACCACACATGTTTCCATGTATACCCATATTTTTTTTCATTTTATATAATAAACCATCCTTCCACATCATATCGAATGCTTTTTCAAAATCAATAAATCCAGCTAATAAACTTTCTTTGTTAAGGTTGGCTTTATGAATTTCTTTCGTTAGTTAGTTTTATTAGTTGGTCGGTTGTTCCACGGTTAGATCTAAACCCGCATTGATTGATTGTAAGTAAATTGTTGCACTCAAGGTACCATTTGAGGCGATTGTTGACCATTTTCTCCATAAGTTTACAAAGGGTGGATGTAAGTGAGATGGGCCTGTAAGAAAGTGGTATATTAGGATTTTTTCCTTTCTTAAATATTGGAACAACAATGGAGTGTTTCCAGCTATTAGGGACTTTTTGGCTTATCCATACCAGGTTGATATAATCTAATAAGACTTTCTGTGCTGGAACACTTAATTTTTTATACATGTTATATGTTATTTTATCTTCCCCAGGACTTGTGTCTTTAGTTTGCGCAAGCGCATCAGTGAATTCCTGAAATGTAAAAATATTGTTTATATGGTTATCACAAGGTTCTGTATTATTAATAAAATCAGACTGTTCTTGTTCAAATTGTGTTTTGTGCTGCAAAAAATCTTGATTATAATTTTCGGTACTACTTACAGAGGAAAAGGAGGCTGCAAATAAGTTTGTTTTTTCTTTATTTTCTGTAATGTGTGTATTGTTGTGTATTAGTGCAGGTATTTCTTTACATGTGTTTGTGTTTTTCATGTCCTTGACAGCTTTCCAGACCTTGGCCATGGTAGTGTCTTTATTAATGGTGTTACAGTAGTTTTGCCAATGTTCTTTTTTTCTTTTTTTGCTGTATTGATAACTGTTTTACAAGCCTCTCTTTTCTCTCTGTAGTCCTGCAAGTAAGAATAATTAAAACTTCTCCTGGCTTTGTTATAAGCCTTGCGCTTGGCACGTACTGCCCGCTCACAATCCCCATTCCACCATGGTACTGCAGAATATTTATAGTTCTTTTTCTGCTTTAAAGGAACATTAATATTAGTTATATTTATTATGGCCTGGGTGATATTTTTTAGACTTGACTCGACATTGCCGTCCAGTAATACCGGAGTTACTTCCCTTTCACTAGATGTTGTATAGCCACACCCAGTCAGCCCTGTTAAAATTCCAACCCGCTTTATTACCTGTATTATTTCTTAACGGTTTACATCTATAGTGTGTAATGATGGGGAAGTGGTCACTGTCAAAATTGTGTTCGTGAACCCTCCAGGTACACTGTCCGGCAATGTCTGGTGTAGCTAAGGTAAGGTCTAATACTGACATTTCAAAAGTTGATATATTTACTCGGGTGCCCGAGCCATCATTTAGTAGTGTAAGGTCATTATTTTCTATATAAGTGTATAAGGCATTGCCTTTAGCACTACAGTAATTGCCTCCCCATAGGGTATGATGGCTATTAAAATCCCCACACATGATGTATGGGGTACTTATAAATTGGTTTAGATGGGTATAATCCTCGTGTTTATTGGAAGTAGCGGTGTTGTATACATTTACTATACTTATAGATTTGTCGTGTAATTTTATAACAGCACCGACCACCTCCAATACGTTACTTGTGATATCTAATTCATGAAACACGAGGTTATCCCGTATATATATTGCTACACCTCCCCCCCGTTGATGTTCAGGGCGATCTTTTAATATTGGGGGGTAAAAACCTGGAATAAAAAAGTTGGTGTTTTTGGTAAGCCAAGTCTCTTGTAGACAAATAATATTAATTTCAGGTCTACTTTCTATATAATTTAATAATTCAGTGCCATTTTTATTAATGCTCCGGGCATTCCATTGTAGGATGCCTAGGAACATCCCGATGGTGGTGTTATGGGCCATTTAAGTTGTTTCTGCAGCGGGTACTAAAGGAACATCCAGATTGATACCGAACAGTGTATCGACCTGGCCAAGTATATACACAAGAATTTCAGACCAGCTCTCGCCAGATTGAAATTTGGTAATTACGGAGACCAGTAACAACATTAGTTTTTTTATTGGAACCGTTACCTGTGGTTCCTGTGTTGGGACAACGGACGGACGGACGGATGGACGGGTTGTTTTTGGCGGCGGTATGTTAAAGTCGGCCACACCGGTATAGGGTACACGATTAACTTCTGTAGTTTCCGCTGCAGCTTGTGCGTAAGATTTTTTTACCTCGGCTATTGCCTCACGGCGAGAGCATTTCTCAGTGGTTTGAATTTTTACAATTTCAACTGCCGTTTTCCTGGCAGGACACCCACCATATGCAGCACTATGCTGTCCACCACAGTTAACACACTTTTTGGTCTCACTAGTACAGTCTTGAACTTTATGTTCTCCCCCACATTTTTGGCATCTTTGGGTGCCTCTACACTTGGCCGCTATGTGGCCAGAAACCAAAACCTGTTAAGAAACCAGCAGCTAAGAAAGTGACTAAACCGAAAGCAGCAAAACCTAAGAAACCAGCAACAAAGAAGACGACCACCTCAGCGACGGCTAAGAAACCAAAGGCAAAAACACCTAAGAAAACAGCAGCCAAGAAAACAGCAGAAAAGAAAAAGCCGGCACCCAAGAAAGCTACCAAGCCCAAGACTCCCAAGAAAAAAGCTACCGCCTCTCCTAAGAAGGCTAAGACGACCAAGCCCAAGACAGCTAAAGCAAGCAAGAAGTAGATAATGTACTATCTACAGCCAAAAACCTCAAAACAGTCCTTTTCAGGACTACCCAAATTTCACGAAAAGTATCCAGAGTACGCCTCGAAAATACGCTAACCCAACCCAACCCCAATATATACGTATAGAAAGTAATTAATAAAATTAATAAAAACAAAGATAGATAGATAGATAGATAGATAGATAGATAGATAGATAGATAGATAGATAGATAGATAGATAGATAGATAGATAGATAGATAGATAGATGAATAAATAGATAGATAGATCGATAGTTATACATTATACGTTATCATTTGTTTATGTATATTAAATTAGCATATTATTTTCTACAGAGCTATATATATATATACTGTACATGGACTAACACCGCGGCCCCGACCCCCGGTAGTTTCTTAAGAGAAGAAATACAGAGAATTAAAACTTTGAAATCTAATTGTTTGAATCCATTAAACTTCTATGAAAGGACGACGGCTAGAAATCTATTGTTTTCCCTGTTACATACAAGACATGCGTATATCTATATATACGATATTCCCGGGGCGTCGGGCCTTGTACGTTTACCTGTATTAACGTATATATAGATACCTGTATATATGCAAAATACGTATATATTTCACAAACTATATACCCGATAAAGTACATTACAAATATTCATTCAGCTACAGCCGCAGTTTAGAAATTGAATCTAAATGCGAAATACAGCATTACATAATGCGAACGAATGACTTGTACGATTTTAAAAATACAGCATAACATTAATACAGTATGTGTTTCCGTGTCTGTGAAATGCACCAGTTTTAAATCCAAAACATGCATAAGTTCCAGGTATGACTATAATAAGTGGAAACTTGTGTATCCAGACAGGCAAAATGCAAAGTTAAATAGTTAAAATCGGACAAAAATAAAGAATTATAACCAATTTATTTGAGCTAATCCTGAAATAAAACTGACAAAAACGCCGGGAAATCGCATATAACTCACATATTAATGGACGGATTTGAAATTTGAAAACACCTCCAGTTAGCTTATCTTTCTGGTAACAAAAATATATATGTTTCACAAATCGATTTCAGATACGAAATATCAAAATCGCAGTTTTCTCAAGCGAAGGAAACACACACTGGTCTGACTGCCCATAATTTGTTTATTGCAGCGAGAGGTGTCTTCGGCACTGTTTACTCTCGAAAACTTCATGAATGAAGTTTAATGAATGAGAGTAAAGCGAGCCATATCATCATCGCACTTTTTTAATTAATTTATTTATTTTTCCACTGACACATTTTACAAACATAATTTCGTGTTAGTATGATGTGCAGTCGCTTGTTCCTTCCGGAGTTACCTCCCTTCACTTACAGAGTGCGACTCATAAAGAATCCGTACAATCAGGCTAAAATAGTTGATTTTTTTTGTGTAAAAAATATGACATCTTTAAAGCTGACAATGCAAGTTAAAATATACATGTCATTTGAAATTAAAAAAAAAATAATGAAGTTTTTTTTTCAAAATTCGTTTCTGAGACAGCCCCTTGCGTTTCTAAGGACGGGCAGACGCCATTTTGTTTGAACTCTGCTTGGACACCAATCGGATCACCTCGTCATTTTCTTCGAAACTGGTCTAAGTAGTAACCATTTTGGCTACTTTCGGTAAAAAATGGCGGCGCCCATGGTAACACGCTTCAACGTAATCAGTTGGCGATAAGAGGTATTTATTCCTCGACTGCATCTATATCTACTGTACATGGGTTATAGATGATGGTTTCTTTGATTTTGTATATAAATTACAACTAGGAATTCGATTAATTGCCTCATTTTTGATAATGATTCAGTCGCTCTCTTTTGGGCGGTGTACGGTCAAAAAGCAGACCTTGGTTCAAAAGGTCCCAGTGAAAACAGTTCCGTTATGTAGAGTCATAAACAAGAGGCCCAGAAGACCTGTATCGCTCACCTGGTTTGTAATGTCTAGTTATGTTCTGAATACAGGTTCATTGTTTATTTTCTGAAGGAATTTGAATATTTACCTCTATTGGGCCTCACTCTGTCTGCTCAAGGGGGTCAGAGTTAAAAATTATATGAATTCTGTTAACCCCAAGGATGTTTCTGTGCCAAATTTGGTTAAAATCCAAGCAGAACTATATGACTAGTAGCGATTTATAGGATTTATCTCTATTTCCCCTACTGGGCCCCGCCCCTCTTGGCCCTTGGGGATCAGAGCCAAGATTTACACAAGTTCTGTTCCCCTTCCCCCAAGGATGTTTGTGGCCAAATTTGGTTACAATCCATGCAGAACTCTATGACAAGTAGCGATTTAAAGGAAATGTTGACGGACGGACGGACGGACGGACGACGGACGACGGACGACGGACGACGGACGACGGACGCCGCGCCATGACATAAGCTCACCGGCCCTTCGGGCCAGGTGAGCTAAAATGTAAAATAATTACACTTACACTTAATGATACAGTTTCTATTAAAATTCAAGAAACATAATTACGGTTTTATTGTTTATTCATTTTTCAACCGTTTACGTTCTATATTTCAAAGTTATACTATATAAAAGTATATACATGTACATGTATCAATATCTAAATATCTAGAATTGAATTTTGTCTAACGGTTCTATGATAATTTAGCAAAAATGTGTCGATCACATTTTCGTCCATTGGAGGGGATCCAGTGAACATGTTAATCAAATTTTCGCACAGTCTCTTTAACAAATCTTCCCTAGAAGTGATGGTAGAGAACATATGTTATAAAGTGTTTTATCTTTACGTATCCCTTCTTTGAAAATAGTGTCCGATAGTTGTAATGTCTTCAAACTTCTTACGGTAACGAAGATGAGGTATTGCAAAATAAGAAAAGAAACAAGAGGTCCATGGGCCTGAGGTCACCTGAGTTGGATACAGAATGAGACAAAGACATATAAACACTATATATATTGGCCAACCAGGCCCTTGAAGTCAGTGTGTGAAATCAGAAGAAAGATTTTTGAAATTTTAGCCTATTTGACCCCTTTTGGCCCCACCCTCTGGTCCCTGGGGGGTCAGCTAGGACCAATATTGATAAGATGTTAAAATGCTATCTCAGGCTAATAATTCCAACCCAGTTTGACTCATTTCCTATGTAAACTTAAAGCAAATAATGTTCATGAATGTGTTTTTTCCTATATAAACTTTAGTAACTTCTCCAGGGGAAAATCTGAGATCCCAGGACCATGAAATTCACAATTCTTGTAAAGAGCCTTTAAATCTTTCAATCTATGAAGAGTATCTGGTTCCAACAAATCTGTGAATTCAAAAGAAGATTTTTTGAAATTTTAGCCATTTTGACCTCTTTTGGCCCCGCCCCTCTAGCCCCTGGGCGTCGGCCAGGACCAATATGGATATGACGTTAAAATTCTATTTCAGGTTAATAATTCTAACCCAGTTTGACTACTTTCCTATGAAAACTAAGCAAATAATGTTCATAAGTGTTTTTCCTATATAAAATATAGTAAACTTGACTCCATACCCAGGGAAAAACTTGAGACCCTAGGGTCATATAATTCACAATTTTTGTAAGGTTCTTAAGACCTTTCCATCTATGAAGAGTTTTTTATTCTACCAGTTCCAGAATTTTAGAAGAAGATTTTTGAAGGCGACCTAAAAATTGTTAAATCCTAAATGCAATTGATCTTGTGAACCATCAATTGCAACATATATAGATAACCGTTTTAATTTCGGGAGGGGCCGGTATGTTTTTTTTTTTTTTTTTGTTTTTTTTTTTGTGAGGGTGTGTGTGTGTGTGTGTGTGTGTGTGTGTGTGTGATTTTGGTTTTTTTTTCTGCCACGCGTCCCGCTCTTGAAAGTTACTATACGTCGCTATATTGTACAATTTAACGACTAACGACTTTTATTTTCGTCTCATTCCCCCTTTCTTTGACCTATTTAAATGATGAAAATGGTTCCATAATGTTACTTTCTGGGAAAATGTTAAACGTGATTGCAATGTATATGTATATACTCTTTAACATCATAAAGGTTTACGTATTTCAAAATTAGGCTCTTTTTCGCAATTTTTTAAAATTCGCTACATTTCGTTTTTTAATATCATTTTCCGTGTCACTTATAACTTAGCAAGTTTACTACAAAGTATTTTGTCTTATTTTGAGTACCGGGTTCACATAAATTCCAGATACATTATTTGTTCTCAGACTATCGGACCTTCTGACTAACGGGCCTTAGGACTAACTGGCCTTCGGACTATTGGACCGTAGGGATACTAGAGACAGGTATATTTCTAGATTTAATATGACTTAGTCACACAAAACTAAAACTAAACACGAAGTGGTAATCACATTAGTGTCTTTATGATACTTTAATGCTAGGAATACGGTATATATGGCTACTTTAAACAGCGATATCGGACTCAAAATGTGTTTTCAATGGACATCACCACTTTTGTTAAAAGTGAATGTCTTGTAACATGTAATTGTTTTATCTTTACGCATTCTTAAAAAGATGAGGATACCATTCAAAAGGTTATGTATATTCTATAAACTTCTTTAAAACCATATGTTACAAACTAATGAAATTATCAAAAAAGGTGTTTACTCATGTAAATGTATGTCTTATTAACACAAAAAAGCATTTTAATGGTTTAAATAACGCACGAACTGAGGTACAATTTTATGAACATTCTTCAAAGAAGTATAATGTATTAAGTCATATATTCCATTCATAAAAGGTTACCGTTGAATGAATTTTCTAAAATATCTTATACGTGTAGTTAGAAGAAAATATTTTCGACTGATGATTCTTGTTCGAGCATTCATGTTCATTCAAATAAATATATCTCATACGTCTTGTAAAACACAAATTTAGATAGTATAAATCAGGGAGTTTGTTTTAAGTTCTTCTTTGTGGTATATATAGAGCTTTGAAGCAGACAAAAAAAAACGCTGTATGTTTCACAATGGAGGTAACCCTCTATGATATAGTCCTACGGGTAGCGGTAATTTGGCCATTGTCCGGCGGATGACAAAATACATCAATTTCATGTGTGTTCGGAGAAGTGGGCGAGGTGTTCCGATTGCTTGGACACAAGACGCCTACCGACCCCTATCTAAAGCGGGTGAATCGACACACGTGCGCTCAGTCATGTATACAGTGTATCACCTACTAATATATAAACAAAAGCCATTACCTGTATGCATGTGTATGGCTTTATCTAGCCAGCAAACATGTCAACTCACAAATTGAACTTTCCACACAAATGAATACAAATCCTAATCTCCTCCACGTTTACTATCGTACCCGATGTACTCGACTGGCCATGTGCACGTGACCACCTGTCCCGAACAAGTGATGCTTCCATATATAAACTACTGAAGACACACACGTGTACATGTGCGTGTAATATCTAATGTATATTGAAGTGTTTATTAGCTCTTATTTGACATATTTTGGGATCTAGCCGACAATATTACTACAATGAAACCTTGTAAGGCAGGTGCAGTGTTTATTTAAGTTTGACAATGTTACCTGCTATTAGAATTTCTGAGTTTGTTTACGTTATAATCAAAATTGATCTCGCACGTGGAAAGAAGGTATGAATTCATTCATTACTTTTAATTCAACTGTATAGATCTATATATGGTTCTTAGAAACTATATTTGAAAAAAATGAAAGTACTAACCATTTTATTATTATGGGCACGACCTCAGGTTACACGTATACGTCTTCGGTATATAGCGCATGCGCGAGGCAAAATAATGGCATAGTTTAAGGTTCATGTAATGGCTTTAAACAGTGATATTTTGCAAGCCTAAAACGCATAACTGTGCTGCAATTGAACAGAACTAATTTCATTAATTGTTGGTATATACCCTGGCTAACTGTCAGTCTTACTGTTGATATGTAATTTGTGGAGCTGCGTGTAAAATACAGTAAAATATGAGAAAAATGTATAGTTCTGGAGAAGACATAGAACTCGTGTGAATTGCATTGATGGAACCAAATAATCATGCCATCTGTGTTCAGTTGTGAATATGCCAGGTACTCCAACAGTTTGTTTGGCAAAATCGGACCAGCAAATAGCGCAGGAGCCTAGTGTAGTAAATGCAAATGGCTGCTTTAAATGGCGGATCGAAAATATCGCATATAAGAAGCCATCTCAATTGATACAAATGTTTTTATAGACACCAAAAGGTACTCTGAACATAACAAGAAGACTCTTCACGAAAAAAATAGTTCAAACAATCTGTTTGGGGCGAAAAATGCAAATTTCCGGAAAGAGCCTCAAAGTCCACATTTTAACTATTTTTTTTCGTAAATATTCTTCTTGTCATGTTCAGAGTACCTTATAGTGTATATAAGAGCACTTGTATCAATTAAAATGTCTTTTTATATTGCTATATTTGTGATCCGCCATTTAAAGCAGCCATTTGCATTTACAACAATAGGCTCCTGCGCTATTCGCTGGTCCGATTTTGCCAAACAAACTGTTGGAGTACCTGGCATAGTCACTACTGAATACGATAGCATGTTTATTTGGTGCCATCCATGCAATTCACACGAGTTCTATGTCTTCTCCAGAAATATACATTTTTCTCTTATTTTACTGAAATTTACAAGCAGCTTCACAAATTACTTATCAACAGTAAGGACTGACAGTTAGCCAGGGTATATACCAACAATTAATGAAATTAGTTCTGTTTCAATTGCAGCACAGTAATGCGTTTTAGGCTTGCAAAATATCACTGGTAAAAGCCATTACATGAACCTTAAAGTTATATGTGCCGTAAACTGGGCGAAGATTTTGACATGTTATTTTTTTCTTCACTAATCTATTGAAAACCATAAAGTTTGATGAATAAAGCTGTGAAAAATCATTCAAATGACTTCAGATGTGTGATAAACGTTAGTTGCAACACAGAAATTATGCACTTTTAAAACTGTTGTTTTTTTTATACCTTATGTATGTTTCTATGGAAAGTTACCTGGAGAAATCCCTTTACAATGACTGATAACGCTATAAAAATGTTGAATGAAATTGTAGATCACGATTTGGCTTCATGGTCCGACCGTATGAACTCATTTCACTTCACTACAGATGTTACTACAGATGTTAATATAATGATTTTTGGCAGTCTGCCAAAAATCATTTTCAGCTCTTATATGTATTCGTAAAATTAAACGTAAGCATTGAAAATACTGTGATTCTCAAAATGTTGGTAACTTTTAATAAATAAACATATTAAAAGCTCATCTTGATT
>NC_091139.1:43656859-43674359 GCF_041381155.1 Argopecten irradians
ACATTTAGGAGTCCAGAGGTAGAATTTAACATTACATTACCGATCAACTTATCTCCCTTAAAGAATCCAACGTTTCAGTGCCACCACTATCAAATGTCACATGGGATGGGCTGGGCGGTCTCTTTGGATTCTTGGGCGGCGGTTCCTCTAGACTTTACTGTGGAGTCTGTAATCTCGCCATGGTTCATTCTTTTCTGAAATAACGGAAGGAAAGGATTATGCCGCATGGTTTACACAATTAGCTACCTGGAGCATGAATATCGATCATTGCTCTGATATTGCACATATATCGGACGAACAGACTTGCCCTGTTTTCCCGTGAATACAACCTGTGTTCCGATCACAAAATCCTAATCGTCCATGCAAGGGTTAAACAAATTTGTAAAATGGGCAAAAGACCATATTAGTGTAATGGTTCCTATCACTTGAGAATACAGAGGGGGGTTTTGAGATGGGCGTATCCTGCGCGAGCTATCGGGATGTCGAGAAATAGGCCCATCTACTGACCTGGATTCCACAGATCCGTCCATTAATATGTGAGTTATATGGCGATTTCCCGGCGTTTTGTTGTCAGTCCTTATATCTTCAGGATTAGCTCAAATAAATTGGGTTATGAATTTCTAAATGCGGCTGTATAGTTGGCACATGAATATTTGGTAATGCTTACTTTTAATTATACTAGATTTGTGGTAATATTTTATTTTTATTCTACAGGTAGCTTTGTAACAAATACATTAAAATGTACAAGACCTCTTCGGGAATTCGTATTTTTTTCCACATATCTTTTATTGTAACTCAGAAAACAATAGATATATCGTCCTTCTAAATTTCTATTTAAACATTTTTGATTTTCAACAGTCACATATTCTTGTAACAGGTTTGGAATTAAACAGTTTGTGGCCCATGGTGATCATGTTGTAACAATTATTATTTAATGATAAAAATGTGTATACAATATTATGTATGGCAGGACTCGAAAAAAGAACAAACTATTCAATTTTAGTTTCTGAATCCATACTTTATAACAATATCCATTTATAAATTATATTATTATTTTTCTTCTTTATCGTTCAAATAATCTTGTAGAAATTGTATAACAACCCCCGCTGATAATCTTTCGGCGTATTACTTCAAAGTAACTCGTATTACTCTGTAAGAGAATTAACTATCTGATCCCTTCATGCGGTGATCTATCTTTTTCTATCTATCTTTCTCAGCTTGATCACTGTTAAAATGATAGTATTCATCTATATTTCTATCTTTTCAAAATTTATATTTGAAATATATTTATAGTATCTATCGATATCAATAATTTATAATCCTTTTTAACCATTATACTTATCTATGAAAATAAAAATGCTATAAATTACATAAATAATTATCAATATATATCTATCGTAATACTTATTTTTAGTTAATTTTCAGGCAGATCTATCTATCGGGAAAGGTGATAAACATGTACTATACTTACATTTTTGGCAATTATTATATCTATCATCAATCATCTAAGAATCTATTACCTTCTATAGATCGTAGCACATCTACTATTTTACTTCATATTTCACATTTTTTTGTCTACTTGAGGTTTTCTTTACTGGTGTATCAGGTTGGATGTCCTTTTGGTTTTCTTACAACATTACTTAAAAAATTTATAATTCAGAGTTCATTTATTTATAGTCTACGTTGGGTTGGGTCGATTATGCTATGTGTTTCGAGTGCCGTAAAAAGACTTTTATCAGTTAGCATATCTAAGCAATAAAAAGATTTCCGTTTTTGCATGCAGTTTAACCAATTATAACAAGAAAGGATTAAAACAGTTTACTTTTGATATAAAAATATCCCAATCTTAGCATCTTACAAGAGTAGTCACTCTTTGTGAGCTATTTGAATGGACATCAATTTTATTTTTGTGAACTAAATCAATCAGCATTTTTTCTTTAACAAGAGGCATTCATGTAAAAAAAACGGTCACCTGAATTTTGAATATATAGTTAATGAAAACAAAATATACTGCAAAAAATCTTTAAAGACATAGTAAACACTATTATTGCTGGGCCTTGAAGTTGGTCAGTGATTAAATAAATTGACCAGTTATCGTTAGACTTGAAGAGTATTTGCTTCCATCAAACTGTGAACTTAGAGGTATTTTATGAAGAATTTTAATCATCAGATTTGACCACTGTTTGCATGCCCCTCTGGTCTCCACATACCCCCTGCGAGGGGGTCAATGGCTTTCGAAGGACGGATAAACAAATGGAGATGTTGAAAAAAATGCTATATCTTCGGGGACCGCTAATAATTCATAATCAAGTTTGACTGACTAATTTCCTACAAAAATATGTTCACAAATATGTTTTTTCCTATATAAACTAAAGTAAACTTGACCACTCCCTACAGGGGGTAAACGTGAGACCTGTCCAAGATCATATAATCACACTGAGTTTTTATAAAACACCTGAAGACCTTTCCATCTATAATTATTTGATTCTACTATATCCAGAATTTTAGAAGATTTTTGAAGTTTTAGCCTACTATTTGACCCTTTTTTAGCCCACCCTGCCCCCGAGGAGGCCAGGCCAGGACTCATCAATGTGGATATATATGATATTAAAATGCTATCTCAGGCTAATAATTCTAACCAAGTTTGACTCATTTTCCCATGAAAATTTGAGCAAAAAATGCTCATTAATGTGTTTTTCCTATATAAACTATAGTAAACTTGACCCACTCCCCAAGGGAAACAGGAGACCCCAGGGTCAGTATAATTTACAATTTTATAAAACAAACTTTAAGACCTTTTCATATCTAATAAAGTGTGTATTTGATTAATACCATTTCCAGAATTTTAAAAGAATATTTTGAAGTTTTAGCCTAGGTTTTGACCTTTTTTGGCCCCGCCCCTCTGCCCCCAGGGGGTCGGCCTGGACGCAATAATGATATGATATTAAAATGTCTATCTCAGGCTAATAATTCTAACCAAGTTTGACTCGTTTCCAAAGAAAATTGAGCAAAAAATGCTCATAAATGTATTTTCCCTATATAAACTACAGTTGGTAGTAGACTAAAGGTTACACCCTTGTGCACACGGAGTGCACTACGTTTAGACTACAGGTAGACACGGAGTGCACGAGGTTTAGACTACAGGTAGACACGGAGTGCACAGAGGTTTAGACTACAGGTAGACACGGAGTGCACAAGAGTGTTAGTACTACAGGTAGACACGGAGTGCACTACGTGTGAACATGGTGTCCACTACAGGTGGACATCGTGTCCAGGTACATTGAGACCTAGACAGACAAGGTGATGTGTTACAGTTAGGGATCGGGGAAGAATACGTTCTTCAATTTGAAATAATACATAATTATAATTTTTTAGCGTTTATTTTTTTTTTTAAATTACAACATCTACAATTGAATGTACAGTATATATAACTATATAATACGATATTTTTTTAGTATACATGAATAAAACCTTTTCACTGCAAAAGTAATAAAGATTAATTTATATTCATTAAGTATATGTCTATTTAATTTTATATCAGTAGTTTCCATTTCTTATCTTAAATTGTCTATATTACGTTTTCAAAAGTAAATGTTTTATGGGTAAATTGCATTAAATATATATATCATTTACATATAAATCAAGCATTTTCAAAAGTCAAAAACAACTTTAAATTGCAGCAAAAACCAGTCCTAATGTGCTTTTGAGACACTTTTTCTTTTTATAATAAGCTATCAGTATTACAATCATATACCGGGTAATACATAGCTTTTAAATAAAAAGATTTGGTGCCTATCAATCAGTTGTCTAGCGATACCCTTGTAGATCGTCTTTCATTAAAATATATACACTTTTATAATATTTTTCTTGCTATTTTAAGTTCTAAAAGTATTGTACGTAAAAATAGCTTAATTACATATTCTTTATTAAAAACTGAACGTCTTTAAAAGATCATGCAGAATTAAATCCACTTCAAACTATATGACGTCCTCCACTAATTGGTGGCTAGTCTACCTACAAGTACCCAATTCAGCTTGTTTTGATTCTTAATTACCGGTACACACAATATGTTTATGATCCCAACCCCGCAAGTTATCTTGACCGTATATTGCGTCATGGTCCAATAATTATAACTTGTCAAACATACAGGTAAGCCACAGTATCCAGCTATACAGGTGCCTCAAGGTGACCATCGATAGATGGCCAGAGGGCAGAATCGTTGCCTTCTGTGTTTGCACGGCTTTATGAGAATGGGGGCAGTATCTTTATATAATATGTGATTTTAGAATTGTTTCTATGGAAGTTTGTTAAGACAAACAAATATACTTTACCGTTTAAAAATCATATAGGTTCATGAGTTTGAAACACATAAGTACCATTCTTATTAGATACATGTACATGCTTGTTGTAGAGCCTTGTTTTAAGGGTAAACATGTACACCGGTTCCGATGGCTACCTCCCGCCTATAGCATCTGAGCCAAATTTATATACAGTTTTTTGTATCCCCATTAAGGTGGATGTGGGGTGGGGTAATTTGGGTACAAGTTATTGCCCTATTTGCCAAATAAATGCTGCCCTCATTTTTCGCCATAGTTACATTCTTGTACAAGTTCTTTATCAATCTAATTTCTTGATATTTCAAAGTTAAAAATCAGTTCCTGTGTAAAGAAATGGCCCTTAACGTATGTTTAAAAAAATCTGGGTTTTGGATACAATTTTTCCCACCTCATTTTGAAAAAATTTATAGTTAATTATCTATACACTTGGTCACTTTTGATATCCAATCTCTTTTTTAATATATAAAGCATATAATTGATCAAATCCCTAATGTTAAATGCAAACTACCAGTTAAAATACATATCCCTATTGACCATCTATTTCCCCTATTCGCCCTATAACTGTCCATACTTTGGTGATCAAGTCCAAAAATTTATAGAGGCTGTCTGGCCTAAGTCTCCTCATGCTATAATGGACCTCCAAATTTAATCCCCAAACTTCTACTATTCTGTAGTCTATACTATTAGAACTGTAATATTTTACTTATTGGGCCACGGGCCAAATTCCAGAGTACTGGTCCGCAAATTTGACACAGTTATGTTTTTCCCCTTAGGATGTTACCTGGTATAAACGGTAAATTTAGGTAATTAAATATATGTAGAATTTTAATTAGTATTTATTATTATCTACATTATATAATCTACCTATCGCTATTGTGATTCTAAAATCTTAATCACAATACTATATATGTTTGTCCCTAGTCTGTGAAATTATTACTAATCTTTTAACTTCCCTCTGTATTGGATGATCTATCAAATATATGAGGTTATTACAATAATTCAGAGCTTTTTGAAAGAAGATATAAAGGATATACATCTATTAATATACATTTTTTAAACAAAAAGATTATCAGGCCTATCAATCAGTTGTCAAGATCTATTTTACAATGTAGATGTCTTTCATTAAACACAATTACACTTTTATAATATTTTTCTTTGCTATCATTTAAGTTCTAAAACGACCCACTGGATTTCTGGTTACGTGAAATTGCTTAATTAGTTATTAAAATTTATTAAGTTATGAAATTGTTTTAAAAATGAATCATGGCGTTAAATCCACTTCAAACTAATGACTGAAATTCTAAACTTACTCTAGCAACCCAAGTACCCAATTCAGCATGTTGAGAAAATAATTGAAATACCGCACAACTTCAAAAGTTTATGATCGTAACAGTACCGCAAAATGTTGATACGTAATTGGGTCATGGTCCAATAATTATAACTTGTCATAAACATTACAGGTTAAGCCACAGAAATCCAGCTTTAACAGGCTAGTTCATAAATTGATGGACCAATCGATAGATTGCCTTAGGGCAGAATCGTTATGTTTATTCTGTGTTTGCACGGGTAAATTTTGAGCCAAAATACATGGAGGAGTATCTTTATATAAGGATGTTACTTTGGATAAATTTGGTTCAATGCTGAAGAGTTCATGAAACAAAAATATCTTTACCGTTTAAGGTATATCGATCATATAGTGAAATGAGTTTGAAACACATAAGTACCATTCTTATTAGATAATGTACATGCATTGTTGAATTATAGCCCTGGGTATACATTATCACCGGTTCCCGGGGGGGGGGTGAGATTGGGAAATTGACTTTTCGTAAAAACATATAGTAAGTGATTAATACACCTCAATTATTGTCATGACAGACAGCCGTGAAGTGGAGCTGACGGGAGCTGTACAATGCGTAAATCATGCATGTCTGTCACAACCTTGAATTTACCAATAATACATATATATATTATAATCAAAATTAATTTAGATTAGGTACTTATTCAACATTGTAATATGGTATTTTATATACATAGTCATGATAATCAGGTTTCTGATATATGTAAAAAGCCAGTGTAAAAAATTAAATTAATGAAAAGATATTGGATGAAATATGATATTCCAATAATCTTGAAATAAATGTTTTAGTTAACTATACACTTGGTATTTAGATTATTTTTACTTTTAAATATATAAAGCTTCATTAACAAATAAATTAAAATGCACTACCAGTTAAAAAACACATATCCCTATTGACTAGCATTGTTGTATAACTGTAACGTATTTTGTGTGATGAGTACAATGTATGCAATGTAGAGAGGCTGCCACCTAAGTACAGCATGCTATAAATGGACCTCCTGGGGTTGGGATAAGGTACTTCATGTATACAGGTGTTGTTAGTCTGTGATACACTTGACTGAACATATTGAAGGGTGCCCAAAGAAGGCCCCAGGCCCCTGGCCCCACTCTGACCAATGTTAGGTAATTTAGATTATCATATCCGTGTGGTTGATGGAACAGTATGAAGTCCAAGTGACCATGGCAACTGCAGTCCTCAGCCTAGGGGTCTACCTTTCGAGCAGGTCAGAATAGGATATTGTCAAATTATCAAGGTTTTCTAGAATTAAAATAATTATGACAAATTCAGAATCTAATCAACAACTATGAATCTACAGTTTAAATGGATAGAAGTTGGATTTATTATGATTCTGTCTGTTTGATTTGTTATCAGACATTTGACCTACATTTCAGCGATCGGTCCTTTGAACAGTGTTGGTGCTCACGAGCAGCCACATGCCCGATTACTAAATTTTTGCTTTCTTAAGCCAGTGCTTACAGGTTCCTCAATCGGTTGAGTGTAATAAAGTGTAATTTCTAATGCCGATTTTTAACGTCTATGGACGATTTCTCATTTTCCCAATGCTTTGCAACGCGCCAGGTTCCATGTAGCAAATGTATACGTATTATACATTTGACAGGATTAAAACTATTTCGCGCACCTTGCCGTTTAGAAAACTATATTCCATACATACATAGTTAAACATTTTATGAAGAATTTAATTTGTTTATGTTTATATGTCCTTGCTTTTATTATGCCCATCAATATATTCTTTTTAATCAAAATATTTTAATGGCGACGATTTGCTTATACTAAAAATCTTACTCCACGCAAGGTTCATCACTTTATGCGTACGAAAAAGAATTTCATCTTTAAATTACTTATCACTAGCTAAGAAAGATAGTTTTTACTGGGAACTATCCATTGATGAGACATAACCAGTATGTGGTTTACCGTACGCAGTTAATTTGCTTTTATAAATTCTAATAAACGTCCTTATTTATAAATTAAATTGTATGATAATATATATTGATACATTTTACTTTATATGTATCTATTCAAATAAACATTACAGTACGAATGATTTCCAGTAATTAACGGCAATTTTTATGTTGCAATAAATATTATGTTTCTGATCGCAATAAATATTTCTATCTGTCAAAGTCCATATAGACTGCAGAATCAATACATATTTTCTCATATTTCTGTGGCACATCATCTAGTCTGTCTGTGGTCTGGATGTAGTGGATATTTTACCTGGACACGATGTCCACCTGTAGTGGACACCGTGTTCACACGTAGTGCACTCCGTGTCTACCTGTAGTCTAAATCTTGTGCACTCCGTGTCTACCTGTAGTCTAAACCTCGTGCACTCCGTGTCTACCTGTAGTCTAAACCTCGTGCACTCCGTGTCTACCTGTAGTCTAAACCTCGTGCACTCCGTGTCCACTCGTAGTTCACACCGTGTGCACAATGTGTAACCTTTAGTCTACTTTAATAAAGAAAATGTGTGTTGTTTTCAGGTTCGGTTCGGACCGTTGGTAATTATATAAATCACAGGACACAAAACGAAGAATTCAAGTGGAATTTGATTTTCTCTTGTATTGTATTTCTTTCTCATATATCAAACATATGTGGCACATTACATAGAAATAAAATGAAAGTTCACTCGTATTGGTAATCCAATATGTAGACACCGAATTAGTTGTCCGTAGATGGCGATCCACCTTATAAAAGTTCCGAATTTGAATAATGTTCACACACACACAGTTCACTATCTGGTAATCCAAGAAATATCCGTAGTGACCGCCTTGAAGGTTGGGAATCCAAAACTTATGTTCATAATCAGGCATGGGTTTTTTATAATAAAATGACCATTGTCCGATAGGTAAACCCGGATGTAATCAAGATCAATAGCATAAAGATATTATCACAATTAAACGACTTGACAATATATCGACAGTTTTGATATGAAATATATCTACTTAAGCTTATCAATGACACCATTGCCTCAAGGAAGGTTCTAAACACTTTGACATGTGAATACTACATGTATATGTAATTGTCGGTCACTCCACGAAAATAAGACCACAATGCCTTAGGGTAGATTTTAAACTGATCAACACATCTATAGGTAAAATATACAATTATATAACAACAAAGAACATCTCAAATTTCTCTATGACAACTTCCTTCTCGCTCAGGAAGACTCTGTCCCAGAGTCTAAATTATTTGTCAAACAAGTCAGTGTTGATAATCTAAATACACCTAGGCTTTTCTCAACTGTATAACGTTCATTCAATAGATTGTCCATCAAATTAACACACATGTAATAAAAGTGGATACTGTTGTTTTCAAGAGACTGTTATTGGTTTTCATTGACTCCTTCAAATCTAGAAGTATAATTAGCTTAAGCTTAAGCATGGGTTAGCAAAAACTACTAAAAACTTAATAGTAACCAAATTGGTTTCCAAAATTTCCTCGTCTTCGATTTGGCCGAAATGGTTGGTTATGATTGGGAGGTGCGTAATTTTGACAATTTTGTCGAGACGTTTGAGAATTTACAAGCAAATTTTCTCTTTCGAAATTCTGAATCGTGCTTTCAAGATTAGCGATTGTTTCCTTATATTTTGTGATGTCTTTTTCAAGACGAGCTATTTGACCAGATTTATCATCGTTTCTTTTTTCAAAAAATGCATTCTCCCGTTTTAAACGCTCATGTTCACTCTGGTACAAATTAAAAGTTTCTGCAAAGCTGACTCTTAGCTCATTGGTATAAGTTTGATTCTCGCTCAGCTCTGATTTTAAGCGTTCATTTTCCGCTTCAAGATTTTCATTGGTGATTTTGAGCTCTTTAATTTCCAGCTCGTTTTCATTTGTGCCATTGTTGCTTTTGATCTGTGGTACAATTTGTACTTGAATTTGATTTCTTTTGTTTATTTTGGTGAATTCTGAGTCAGAAAGGTCCGAAAATGGAAATGCACATACGATTGATTTTCGTAAGATGAACTCTGACATGCGTTTTGTGCCCCTGCTTTTGTGAAATTTACTTTTTGATTTATGATTTTGGTTTGATTGGTCCGAAATTGGGCGCTTTGAAAAACAAGCCCGTGAAAAATGTCCTAATTTGCCACATTTGAAACATTGGGCTGATTTTGCCTGACAAGAGATATAAAACGTGCTCTTGAAAACAATGGAATACCCACTTACCACATCTAAAACACTGATTCCGAGGCGACGATGTTGGGCTGTTAGATGACATAGGGAGTCTCTGGTGCCTTGTAGCCGTTGTTTGACAGGCTTCGTCAGGTGAACGTGTCCATCTTCGGTTGAAAGGTAGATTTGGTAGGAACGTTGTTCGTGTCGCTGAGGGAATTGATCTTTGGTGCGACGTGTTGTTTCGATATGTGGCATCCATTGTTAAAATGCGGAGCAAATTTGTGGCAACAGTCTTGGTGCTCCAAGGTTGGGGTCTCGCTGAGGTTCCCGGGGATCTTGTGCATAACTTGGCTTACCTGTGGCAAGTTATCTCCGAATTCTCTCACCAATTTTAATAAAGAAAATGTTTGTTGTTTTCAGGTTCGGTTCGGACCGTTGGTAATTATATATATTGCAGGACACAAAACGAAGAATTCAAGTGGAATTTGCTTTTCTCTTGTATTGTATTTCTTTCTCATATATCAAACATATGTGGCACATTACATAGAAATAAAATGAAAGTTCACTCGTATTGGTAATCCAATATGTAGACACCGAATTAGTTGTCCGTAGATGGCGATCCACCTTATAAAAGTTCCGAATTTGAATAATGTTCACACACACAGTTCACTATCTGGTAATCCAAGAAATATCCGTAGTGACCGCCTTGAAGGTTGGGAATCCAAAACTTATGTTCATAATCAGGCATGGGTTTTTATAATAAAATGACCATTGTCCGATAGGTAAACCCGGATGTAATCAAGATCAATAGCATAAAGATATTATCACAATTAAACGACTTGACAATATATCGACAGTTTTGATATGAAATATATCTACTTAAGCTTATCAATGACACCATTGCCTCAAGGAAGGATCTAAACACTTTGACATGTGAATACTATATGTAATTGTCGGTCACTCCACGAAAATAAGACCACAATGCCTTAGGGTAGATTTTAAACTGATCAACACATCTATAGGTAAAAAAATATACAATTATATAACAACAAAGAACATCTCAAATTTCTCTATGTATATCTATTTCTATTGCTCTAAGATCACAGTGATAACATTGATGTGTACTTACTAGTTTAGGTATTAATTATCCATTACCTAACTAGGAAAACCATAACTTGAAGGCCTCATAAAATAGTATTTTAGCGGATTAGATATGATAAATGCCTTCCGTAACATAGTTGACCTAGGTTTTAAATATATGGCGGCTGGTTACTACAAAAGAAAATGGCACTCGGAACGTGAATTAAGGAGTCGGCAGAATGCAAAGTAAAAGTAAAGGCAGATCAAGCGTTTTGGGGACTTTGCATTTCGTTTTTTCTATTTACCGGCCGGATCGCATTTCATCATGAAGTTTTGTCTGGGTCATGAAAGTTTGGGTTAGGAGATGTAGATATTTTTTTAGATGGATTTTACGGCTGGTTTTGTCAGGTGGTAAAAAAACTTGTTGACTTATTAAAAAAGAGGTAGGTTTATGACATTGATGACGATTTAAATATGATGAAAACGTTTTATATTGTCACAATTGAAACTTTGAAAATGTTACCCTGAAGCAAGCATCGGGTAAATGGCCCTATCGGAAGTTGGAGGTTATGGACACGATAATGTTCCAAAAGTGTCTCGTCGTGCTATACCTCTAACATTGTTGGAGTATAATTCCCTGTCCGGTCGATAAATGTCGTCTCGGCTCTAATGGTTTACCTCAAAAACCAAAGCCAAAATCACAAAATCTACGCTTGTGGTGGTCCCAAAACAGTACCCATAACTGTGTTCATCCACAATCTCCTTTGGAGGTGTCATGACCCGTACGAATTAGTTAGAAACTCCATTTAAACATCGTGGAGCTCACTTACTTAACCGTCACGCCATGTTCATTTTTCTCTCGGAACGCTTCTCGATATTACATATCGTGACTACATTAGCAAATTATGTTAAATGTTTAACTTGTCGTCGCCATTTTCTAGTAGTATGCAAATTGTTAATCTCGACGGATTGTAATGTTTTTATGGGAAAGATATAAATAATGCATTCATTTGTTAATAAACTAAGTTTTTCTAAATTGGTGTTTCTATTTCTAGTAGCTGAATCGGAGATGACCTGGCCCGATACCAATACGGTGATCGGCTTATTATCAGGTTTTTCGAGTAAATTCATGGAAAAAAAAATTCGCGGTAATGACATTCGCACAGTAATTGCAAGTACTAGTGTTGTCGCCGCCTGGAAAATTTTTCAATCAATCCATTTCCCTTCTATCGAGTATGGTTTGGCTAAAAAACATCGATCTTTTTGCAATTTTTTCATTGATACGATAAAATGATAGATAATTTATATGACAACTTCATTGGAAAATATTGCATATATCTATTGTGTAATAATTGCTGAATATGACCAGGTAAAAAATAATTTAGTTTTTGTGTGTGGTAAATAACAGTTTAATTTTACTAACTACCATTGGTCTGAAAAAAAATGAAAACACGAGATATGTCAGTAAATCTTAACATCCAATAGCAGACGGCCGAAAATACCCGAAGGCGCTCTACACATGCGATGCAGTTACGCCGATACCGCTATATGCGCACGTTTTCGTTTTTTCCAATTTTGCCGCCTTTAATATATATTAACCCCTGACCTTTGACCCATTCGTGAGGTCATATCAAACATGGCGGTATTTCTCTCCTGTCATGCAGGCTAAATCGGTAAGATTTACTTCGACTTTGTTTAATATTCTTTGTGGATTTTGTTTGAAAGCATATTTAAGATACGTGCTTACGATTGAAAAAGTTAAGCGGGCTTGTCAAGCATGTGGTATGCGTGGAGATATGTGTTTACGTGTGTGCGGTCACTCCACGTGTAAGGTAAACAAACAATATTCTGTTACCTGTACGTATGCTACTTTCGATTTGCTCGGCTGATCAAATGATATTGCTAACGTGTGATATTTCATTCCTTCACATTATTCAGCTTTCTCTTTGACCATGACACCAAAGTTAAACTACCTGGACGCCAAAGTTAAATTATCTGACAGGTACATCTTGTATGACTGTAGGCCTAGGTACACGTGTACTTGGATAAGTCTTAAAATGCGGGGGTATCGAGAAACTTAAAAAAAGTGTCAAGTTTGATTTGCCCTCGATTTGTCCTACATTCTGGTGATTGTGATGTCACAAAAATCAATTCACAACTATATATATGATGTCACGTTCACCTGAAGATTTACTATATGATCAACGGAAAAGTTTACTTCACCCATGTCGCCATGATGTCGCTTCGGTATCTCGAAATCAACATACTATGTATTGGGAATACTGTGTGCACATACCTACATGTACGTCACGATAGAAGGCATCTCATTTTATGGTAGCACAACATTTGATGGAGCAGTGAATTTCAGACCAGTCATAATAATTCTGGATAATTGGTTCGAGCCCGATTAATTGGTGGCGGACTACTCTCAACCTAAGCCTAGCTGTGACTTTATATACCCTTCAAGGACCAATATTCGTCAGGGTAATTAAATCCTCTCAGGTATCAACAAACCAGCAAGAAATAAACCAATTTTATCGACACAAATATACATATATCATATATTTTGTCTTAATTGTACAACAAGTTGTCTATCAATTCGTTATTTATCTATCGCAATACAGAAGATTTCTAACAGCCGGTCGCTGGGTGATGGCCGACCCAAAAGGGACCTATTTTCGTCAGGGGGGCTGTTTCGCTTATTATGAAAATTGAGATAATGCTAAATAAATGATGAGCAGCAGGCGCTTGTGAGATCGTGTTTTAGCTGAAAATTTCTTGTATAGTTACATCGATTTTAAATCATTATACCTATTGGTCATTGAAAGTGGCGAACAACTCTGTTTACATACAATAATGTTATATGTTTTCAACAGTACCGCACCAAAAATTTCAGGTAAGTTGAATCGCCAAAATAATTTGTAATAACCCAAAATCTGGGCTATGAATCACATGATGAGACACGTTAATTCCTGTACTTTGTTGACATTCTGCTGATCAGTGCACATGGACAGTCAAACGCTGACGGTAGGGTTTTAAAGTTTTATTTAAAATGGACTTAAGAAAATACCTTCGTTTCGGTGTATAATGCTACATCGTTTTTATAAAATCACTTGGTTGTAGCACGCACTCCCTTTTAAGCAAGACAAGTCTTCCTTGATCAAATCTGCTTTGGCAAACGACACTCTTTATGAAATCATGCGATAGTTCATGAGACATAAGCAAAATTGTAAACACGACGAAAACAGGTCCCTGACGAATTTAGGGCACTTGACCATACATTTAAAAAGGTGACGATTATCACAAAAGCTTCAGAGTGTTGTTTAACAAAAAAATTATTTAAAACTAGCCACGCTCTGAGCTGTTAATTGTGATTATCGTCACTTTTGTTTTTCACCATTACCCAATCTGCCTGCATACCCTCGGGTTACCAGCGGAGGAGTGAGTGCAGAACCCACAGAACCTTAGAAACTTACGGCATTGGCTCAATTACTTCTTTCTAACCGTTTTAAAAGTTTGAGCTTCCCTTTTTACTTCGAGATACAAACATCAAAAATAATTAACTGCATCCCGAAAAAATTCTGTGGCACTTTTTCTTATTTGGAATGCAGTGGAGCATATCTTTAAAATCTGTAATACATCTGTATATTGCTTTCATATGAATGAAAAAAAGGAATCCGTAAAGTTAAAGAATGTTGATGAAACTGGGTCTTTATCAACGGTTGTCAATACCCAGGACCATCTAACTTAGACCATCCTTATATTACCTTGTATATACATAGAGCATTCTTATAGTCACCAGTGATCCTTCGGGTCTATATATTATAGGCAGTAACTGGGCCCCGGTCTGGGTTTGGTAACCAGAACCATAAACTTAGAAGATCCTAGTATACTGATCATTTTGGTTTATATTCAGATCCCCTAAACTTTTTTATACAGTGATATTTATTTTTACTACAGGTAATCCATTGATGCAATTTAACAGTGCACAAAACAGAAGAAGAATGGCAGGTAAGTCATTTCATTTACATGAGTCTACCGAAGTTGTTCATGTATAAATAATGACATCTGTACGTTTCTCAGATAATATGGCACCTAAAATGGTTCCAAAGAGCATCTTGTCTCTGGATTAAAATCAAGGTCAACTGGGTACCTAAAATCAACCACATGCATCCTCAGTGTTGGCTGCAGTACTAATTTACCGTATTCGACCCAATAAGTGCCCAGGACGTTTAAAAAATTGAAAAAGTGCTACCCTGTAATAAGACGAAATTATTGCAAATCTATACAGTTTTGTGTATATATTATATAGTTTTGGTCTTTATATATGTATGCATGAGCTATTGAAATCAAGGCCTCAAAAATGGGGAGGGGTGCTTATAGGGACATGGGAGCTAATTGGGTCTTATACGGTAGTTAACAAAAGAGGAATAATTTAGCGATAAGATTGATGTTTGAAACAACATTATGAAAATATCTTGAATGGATGTAACACATCAGAATTAAGCATTAATTTACTTTAAATACTCATATAACATATTGCAGCAATATATCTGTAGACCAAAAATGGAAAAAATTGAACTCGTTAACTATTGTTTTACAGTTCTATAGTTATGATTGTTTCATTATACTCCTGCAACAAAGTTAAGGGGCTGTAAACTAGAACTGGGTTGTCTGTCTGTCCGTCTGTCTGTCTGTCTGTCTGTCTGTCTATAGACAGTAACTTTGTCCGGCAAACTGATCCTCCTTCTTAACTACTTGACAGATTTTGATAAAAATTTGATAAACAGAACCCTGACATAAAGGAGTTGAGTAAACTATATAGGGTTCTGTAATGTCCCCTATTGATAGAATTATTACTGAATTTATGCTGCAGGGAAAATTGATCTGGTGACAGTTCTAGTTTATTTTGGTACGATTTTTGATAGATATGTGGAATCCATATAATACCATGTATTGATGTACCTTGAAAATATATGATGATTTCTTGTTTACGAGATATTGATTTCAGAACTGCAATAAATCAGTTTATCCCCTATTTACCATATTGTGCAACTACAAACTGGCATGCAAGTTTATACATATACCTGTTTATCTTTTCTCTGGCTTATGTAGATATACTAATAGCTGGAGTAATTATATAGCCATTGGCTTTTGACGCCTACTAAAGTCTAGCTAATGCGAATTCGTGATGCACAAATTTCTGCAGTGGAGTTTTATTATCCATTTACATGCATGTCAAATTGTGACTCGACTCGGAACATTCCAAAGGTCGTCAGGTGCAAAGAGATTTATAATTTCTGCAACTGACTGACGTTATCGGTGATTGGAATGTTCTATTATTATGTACAATGATTCACATTAAGAATCCACTCGGAAACTAATGTTGTGTGGTTAATGAGGTTTTAAAAATATATCTTCTGATAAAATTACCGAACTAGTTTTGATAAAACCAGACTATAGCTGTATAGCATTAAGCTGCTTCAAATCAATCTTGGCCACCTGAGCTTGCTCTAGACTCAAGAGGACCACCCTAAATACATAATCGCTGTGACAACCTGGTGCAATTTTGTTGAGCCGTTTCAGAACTTTAAGTTTGGTAGGTCAAAGTGGGTTTTTATGATATAATTAATTCTAACTCTACAGTTGTGTAATGTATTGACCTTCTCATAATTTTAACATGTAATCAGGGATTTCCCTAGATATGACACAGGTTTTCTGCATCCTCTTAAAATAAAATTATGGAGGTAGCTAAACGCAATTTTAAATGTATTATTTAAAATGAAAAGTTGCATACAAATTAAATGAACATGTTATAACATATGTCAAAATTAAATTATCATAATATTATTAATTAATTTTGATGTTTTAAAATTTGTCAAAGTCGCTACGGTATGTTTGCTATTATGATATGTCAAAATGAAATACATGTAGGATATCATATAGTATGAATTAAAATATATGTCAAAATGAAATAACATCATTACAGTATAATTAATTTTTCTTTGTTTTCATACCAAATTTAGCTTTTTGATTTTCCAATACTTTTTTTGCATACCACTATGAAAAAAATTCTGAGAATGCTGCAAAACCCTGACATTCTTGAAAAAAAAAAATCTGAGAAATGGCACGAAACCCTGAAGTTATCGTGACGCTGCAATAGATCGACTCATGGTCATTGATATTACGTATTGATTCAGAAAAAAGAATTCCTTGAAAAATCACTAGAATGGTACATTTAAACATACTTTATTTTATCAAATAGAGTATAAATTTAATAATAAGCATTGATGTGACTATTTATTAACTTTATCGGTTATGAAAAAAAATTTGTTTGCAAACTTTTGTGAGAATCTGCTTTATAATGTGCAATTCACACAGATTGCAAACAAAAATTTGTTCATACTCCCACAAAATTTAAAAAAAATAGTGACATCAATGCTTAAATGAATTTTGATTTTGTTTTTAAAATATATGAAAATTAAACACAGCATGTAAAGCCATAAATTAGTTGCAAAAGAAATGACATAAAGAAACCTTCACAGTTTTGCAGGGTTTATATATTATAATTTTCACACGGTATTAATT
>NC_091139.1:43686859-43729299 GCF_041381155.1 Argopecten irradians
AAGTAGATAATGTACTATCTACAGCCAAAAAACCCCTCAAAACAGTCCTTTTCAGGACTACCCAAATTTCACGAAAAGTATCCAGAGTACGCCTCGAAAATACGCTAACCCAACCCAACCCCAATATATAATATAAAAGTAATTGATAAATTAATATAAAAAAAGATAGATAGATAGATAGATAGATAGATAGATAGATAGATAGATAGATAGATAGATAGATAGATAGATAGATAGATAGATAGATAGATAGATAGATAGATAGATTATAGATAGATAGATAGATAGATAGATAGATAGATAGATAGATAGATAGATAGATAGATAGATAGATAGATAGATAGATAGATAGATAGATAGATAGATAGATAGATAGATAGATAGATAGATAGATAGATAGATAGATAGATAGATAGATAGATAGATAGATAGATAGATAGATAGATAGATAGATAGATAGATAGATAGATAGATAGATAGATAGATAGATAGATAGATAGATAGATAGATAGATAGATAGATAGATAGATAGATAGATAGATAGATAGATAGATAGATAGATAGATAGATAGATAGATAGATAGATAGATAGATAGATAGATAGATAGATAGATAGATAGATAGATAGATAGATAGATAGATAGATAGATAGATAGATAGATAGATAGATAGATAGATAGATAGATAGATAGATAGATAGATAGATAGATAGATAGATAGATAGATAGATAGATAGATAGATAGATAGATAGATAGATAGATAGATAGATAGATAGATAGATAGATAGATAGATAGATAGATAGATAGATAGATAGATAGATAGATAGATAGATAGATAGATAGATAGATAGATAGATAGATAGATAGATAGATAGATAGATAGATAGATAGATAGATAGATAGATAGATAGATAAATTGATATTTATACATTAGATAGATAAATTGATAGTTATACATTATACGTTATAATTTGTTTATATATATTAAATTAGCATATTATTTTGTACAGAGCTATACATATATATAATGTACATGGACTAACACCGCGGCCCCGACCCCCGGTAGTTTCTTAAGAGAATACATACAGAGAATTAAAACTTTGAAATCTAATTGTTTGAATCCATTAAACTTCTATGAAAGGACGACGGCTAGAAATCTATTGTTTTCCCTGTTACATACAAGACATGCGTATACCTATATACGATATTCCCGGGGCGTCGGGTCTTGTACGTTTACCTGTATTAACGTATATATAGATACCTGTATATATGCAAAATACTTATATATTACACAAACTATATACCCGATAAAGTACATTACAAATATTCATTCAACTATACAGCCGCAGTTTAGAAATTCATAACCAATTTATTTGAGCTAATCCTGAAATAAAACTCCTGAAATAAAACTGACAAAAACGCCGGGAAATCGCATATAACTCACATATTAATGGACGGATTTGAAATTTGAAAACACCTCCAGTTAGCTTATCTTTCTGGTAACAAAAATATATATGTTTCACAAATCGATTTCAGATACGAAATATCAAAATCGCCGTTTTCTCAAGCGAAGGAAACACACACTGGTCTGACTGCCCATAATTTGTTTATTGCAGCGAGAGGTGTCTTCGGCCAGGTGCGGCTAGAGTCTGTTAGTCGAGCCCGTCTAACGGTTTGACGATATCTGCTCACCTAGCTAGCACCACCTACTACGTAGACGAAAAAAGAAGAATCATGGCCGAGAAGACTCCGGTAAAGAAAACCGCCGCCAAGAAACCAAAGGCAAAAACCCCTAAGAAAACAGCAGCCAAGAAAACAGCAGAGAAGAAAAAGCCGGCACCCAAGAAAGCTACCAAGCCCAAGACTCCCAAGAAAAAAGCTACCGCCTCTCCTAAGAAGGCTAAGACGACCAAACCCAAGACAGCTAAAGCAAGCAAGAAGTAGATAATGTACTATCTACAGCCAAAAAACCCCTCAAAACAGTCCTTTTCAGGACTACCCAAATTTCACGAAAAGTATCCAGAGTACGCCTCGAAAATACGCTAACCCAACCCAACCCCAATATATACGTATAGAAAGTAATTGATAAAATTAATAAAAACAAAGATAGATAGATAGATAGATAGATAGATAGATAGATAGATAGATAGATAGATAGATAGATAGATAGATAGATAGATAGATAGATAGATAGATAGATAGATAGATAGATAGATAGATAGATAGATAGATAGATAGATAGATAGATAGATAGATAGATAGATAGATAGATAGATAGATAGATAGATAGATAGATAGATAGATAGATAGATAGATAGATAGATAGTTATAGATAGATAGATAGATAGTTAGATAGTTATAGATAGATAGATAGATAGATAGATAGATAGATAGTTAGATAGTTATAGATAGATAGATAGATAGATAGATAGATAGATAGATAGATAGATAGATAGATAGATAGATAGATAGATAGATAGATAGATAGATAGATAGATAGATAGATAGATAGATAGATAGATAGATAGATAGATAGATAGATAGATAGATAGATAGATAGATAGATAGATAGATAGATAGATAGATAGATAGATAGATAGATAGATAGATAGATAGATAGATAGATAAATAGATAGATAGATAAATTGATAGTTATACATTATACGTTATAATTTGTTTATATATATTAAATTAGCATATTATTTTGTACAGAGCTATACATATATATAATGTACATGGACTAACACCGCGGCCCCGACCCCCGGTAGTTTCTTAAGAGAATACATACAGAGAATTAAAACTTTGAAATCTAATTGTTTGAATCCATTAAACTTCTATGAAAGGACGACGGCTAGAAATCTATTGTTTTCCCTGTTACATACAAGAAGACATGCGTATACCTATATACGATATTCCCGGGGCGTCGGGTCTTGTACGTTTACCTGTATTAACGTATATATAGATACCTGTATATATGCAAAATACTTATATATTACACAAACTATATACCCGATAAAGTACATTACAAATATTCATTCAACTATACAGCCGCAGTTTAGAAATTCATAACCAATTTATTTGAGCTAATCCTGAAATAAAACTGACAAAAACGCCGGGAAATCGCATATAACTCACATATTAATGGACGGATTTGAAATTTGAAAACACCTCCAGTTAGCTTATCTTTCTGGTAACAAAAATATATATGTTTCACAAATCGATTTCAGATACGAAATATCAAAATCGCCGTTTTCTCAAGCGAAGGAAATTTGTTTATTGCAGCGAGAGGTGTCTTCGGCCAAGTGCGGCTAGAGTCTGTTAGTCGAGCTCGTCTAACGGTTTGACGATATCTGCTCACCTAGCTAGCATCAGCCAACCTACGTAGACGAAAAAAGAAGAATCATGGCCGAGAAGACTCCGGTAAAGAAAACCGCCGCCAAGAAACCAAAGGCAAAAACCCCTAAGAAAACAGCAGCCAAGAAAACAGCAGAGAAGAAAAAGCCGGCACCCAAGAAAGCTACCAAGCCCAAGACTCCCAAGAAAAAAGCTACCGCCTCTCCTAAGAAGGCTAAGACGACCAAACCCAAGACAGCTAAAGCAAGCAAGAAGTAGATAATGTACTATCTACAGCCAAAAAACCCCTCAAAACAGTCCTTTTCAGGACTACCCAAATTTCACGAAAAGTATCCAGAGTACGCCTCGAAAATACGCTAACCCAACCCAACCCCAATATATACGTATAGAAAGTAATTGATAAAATTAATAAAAACAAAGATAGATAGATAGATAGATAGATAGATAGATAGATAGATAGATAGATAGATAGATAGATAGATAGATAGATAGATAGATAGATAGATAGATAGATAGATAGATAGATAGATAGATAGATAGATAGATAGATAGATAGATAGATAGATAGATAGATAGATAGATAGATAGATAGATAGATAGATAGATAGATAGATAGATAGATAGATAGATAGATAGATAGATAGATAGATAGATAGATAGATAGATAGATAGATAGATAGATAGATAGATAGATAGATAGATAGATAGATAGATAGATAGATAGATAGATAGATAGATAGATAGATAGATAGATAGATAGATAGATAGATAGATAGATAGATAGATAGATAGATAGATAGATAGATAGATAGATAGATAGATAGATAGATAGATAGATAGATAGATAGATAGATAGATAGATAGATAGATAGATAGATAGATAGATAGATAGATAGATAGATAGATAGATAGATAGATAGATAGATAGATAAATAGATAGATAGATAAATTGATAGTTATACATTATACGTTATAATTTGTTTATATATATTAAATTAGCATATTATTTTGTACAGAGCTATACATATATATAATGTACATGGACTAACACCGCGGCCCCGACCCCCGGTAGTTTCTTAAGAGAATACATACAGAGAATTAAAACTTTGAAATCTAATTGTTTGAATCCATTAAACTTCTATGAAAGGACGACGGCTAGAAATCTATTGTTTTCCCTGTTACATACAAGACATGCGTATATCTATATATACGATATTCCCGGGGCGTCGGGCCTTGTACGTTTACCTGTATTAACGTATATATAGATACCTGTATATATGCAAAATACTTATATATTACACAAACTATATACCCGATAAAGTACATTACAAATATTCATTCAACTATACAGCCGCAGTTTAGAAATTCATAACCAATTTATTTGAGCTAATCCTGAAATAAAACTGACAAAAACGCCGGGAAATCGCATATAACTCACATATTAATGGACGGATTTGAAATTTGAAAACACCTCCAGTTAGCTTATCTTTCTGGTAACAAAAATATATATGTTTCACAAATCGATTTCAGATACGAAATATCAAAATCGCCGTTTTCTCAAGCGAAGGAAATTTGTTTATTGCAGCGAGAGGTGTCTTCGGCCAAGTGCGGCTAGAGTCTGTTAGTCGAGCTCGTCTAACGGTTTGACGATATCTGCTCACCTAGCTAGCATCAGCCAACCTACGTAGACGAAAAAAGAAGAATCATGGCCGAGAAGACTCCGGTAAAGAAAACCGCCGCCAAGAAACCAAAGGCAAAAACCCCTAAGAAAACAGCAGCCAAGAAAACAGCAGAGAAGAAAAAGCCGGCACCCAAGAAAGCTACCAAGCCCAAGACTCCCAAGAAAAAAGCTACCGCCTCTCCTAAGAAGGCTAAGACGACCAAACCCAAGACAGCTAAAGCAAGCAAGAAGTAGATAATGTACTATCTACAGCCAAAAAACCCCTCAAAACAGTCCTTTTCAGGACTACCCAAATTTCACGAAAAGTATCCAGAGTACGCCTCGAAAATACGCTAACCCAACCCAACCCCAATACACCCAATATATACGTATAGAAAGTAATTGATAAAATTAATAAAAACAAAGATAGATAGATAGATAGATAGATAGATAGATAGATAGATAGATAGATAGATAGATAGATAGATAGATAGATAGATAGATAGATAGATAGATAGATAGATAGATAGATAGATTAGATAGATAGATAATAGATAGATAGATAGATAGATAGATAGATAGATAGATAGATAGATAGATAGATAGATAGATAGATAGATAGATAGATAGATAGATAGATAGATAGATAGATAGATAGATAGATAGATAGATAGATAGATAGATAGATAGATAGATAGATAGATAGATAGATAGATAGATAGATAGATAGATAGATAGATAGATAGATAGATAGATAGATAGATAGATAGATAGATAGATAGATAGATAGATAGATAGATAGATAGATAGATAGATAGATAGATAGATAGATAGATAGATAGATAGATAGATAGATAGATAGATAGATAGATAGATAGATAGATAGATAGATAGATAGATAGATAGATAGATAGATAGATAGATAGATAGATAGATAGATAGATAGATAGATAGATAGATAGATAGATAGATAGATAGATAGATAGATAGATAGATAGATATAGATAGATAGATAGATAGAAAGATAGATAGATATAGATATAGATAGATAAGATGATAGATAATATAAATAATAGATATAATATAGTTATACATTATACGTTATAATTTGTTTATATATATTAAATTAGCATATTATTTTGTACAGAGCTATACATATATATAATGTACATGGACTAACACCGCGGCCCCGACCCCCGGTAGTTTCTTAAGAGAATACATACAGAGAATTAAAACTTTGAAATCTAATTGTTTGAATCCATTAAACTTCTATGAAAGGACGACGGCTAGAAATCTATTGTTTTCCCTGTTACATACAAGACATGCGTATACCTATATACGATATTCCCGGGGCGTCGGGTCTTGTACGTTTACCTGTATTAACGTATATATAGATACCTGTATATATGCAAAATACTTATATATTACACAAACTATATACCCGATAAAGTACATTACAAATATTCATTCAACTATACAGCCGCAGTTTAGAAATTCATAACCAATTTATTTGAGCTAATCCTGAAATAAAACTGACAAAAACGCCGGGAAATCGCATATAACTCACATATTAATGGACGGATTTGAAATTTGAAAACACCTCCAGTTAGCTTATCTTTCTGGTAACAAAAATATATATGTTTCACAAATCGATTTCAGATACGAAATATCAAAATCGCCGTTTTCTCAAGCGAAGCGAAGGAAATTTGTTTATTGCAGCGAGAGGTGTCTTCGGCCAAGTGCGGCTAGAGTCTGTTAGTCGAGCTCGTCTAACGGTTTGACGATATCTGCTCACCTAGCTAGCATCAGCCACTACGAACTAAAAAAAAAAGAAGAATCATGGCCGAGAAGACTCCGGTAAAGAAAACCGCCGCCAAGAAACCAAAGGCAAAAACACCTAAGAAAACAGCAGCCAAGAAAACAGCAGAAAAGAAAAAGCCGGCACCCAAGAAAGCTACCAAGCCCAAGACTCCCAAGAAAAAAGCTACCGCCTCTCCTAAGAAGGCTAAGACGACCAAACCCAAGACAGCTAAAGCAAGCAAGAAGTAGATAATGTACTATCTACAGCCAAAAAACCCCTCAAAACAGTCCTTTTCAGGACTACCCAAATTTCACGAAAAGTATCCAGAGTACGCCTCGAAAATATCACCCAACCCAACGCTAACCCAACCCAACCCCAATATATACGTATAGAAAGTAATTAATAAAATTAATAAAAACAAAGATAGATAGATAGATAGATAGATAGATAGATAGATAGATAGATAGATAGATAGATAGATAGATAGATAGATAGATAGATAGATAGATAGATAGATAGATAGATAGTTATAGATAGATAGATAGATAGATAGTTATAGATATATAGATAGATAGATAGATAGATAGATAGATAGATAGATAGATAGATAGATAGATAGATAGATAGATAGATAGATAGATAGATAGATAGATAGATAGATAGATAGATAGATAGATAGATAGATAGATAGATAGATAGATAGATAGATAGATAGATAGATAGATAGATAGATAGATAGATAGATAGATAGATAGATAGATAGATAGATAGATAGATAGATAGATAGATAGATAGATAGATAGATAGATAGATAGATAGATAGATAGATAGATAGATAGATAGATAGATAGATAGATAGATAGATAGATAGATAGATAGATAGATAGATAGATAGATAGATAGATAGATAGATAGATAGATAGATAGATAGATAGATAGATAGATAGATAGATAGATAGATAGATAAATAGATAGATAGATAAATTGATAGTTATACATTATACGTTATAATTTGTTTATATATATTAAATTAGCATATTATTTTGTACAGAGCTATACATATATATAATGTACATGGACTAACACCGCGGCCCCGACCCCCGGTAGTTTCTTAAGAGAATACATACAGAGAATTAAAACTTTGAAATCTAATTGTTTGAATCCATTAAACTTCTATGAAAGGACGACGGCTAGAAATCTATTGTTTTCCCTGTTACATACAAGACATGCGTATACCTATATACGATATTCCCGGGGCGTCGGGTCTTGTACGTTTACCTGTATTAACGTATATATAGATACCTGTATATATGCAAAATACTTATATATTACACAAACTATATACCCGATAAAGTACATTACAAATATTCATTCAACTATACAGCCGCAGTTTAGAAATTCATAACCAATTTATTTGAGCTAATCCTGAAATAAAACTGACAAAAACGCCGGGAAATCGCATATAACTCACATATTAATGGACGGATTTGAAATTTGAAAACACCTCCAGTTAGCTTATCTTTCTGGTAACAAAAATATATATGTTTCACAAATCGATTTCAGATACGAAATATCAAAATCGCCGTTTTCTCAAGCGAAGGAAATTTGTTTATTGCAGCGAGAGGTGTCTTCGGCCAAGTGCGGCTAGAGTCTGTTAGTCGAGCTCGTCTAACGGTTTGACGATATCTGCTCACCTAGCTAGCATCAGCCAACCTACGTAGACGAAAAAAGAAGAATCATGGCCGAGAAGACTCCGGTAAAGAAAACCGCCGCCAAGAAACCAAAGGCAAAAACCCCTAAGAAAACAGCAGCCAAGAAAACAGCAGAGAAGAAAAAGCCGGCACCCAAGAAAGCTACCAAGCCCAAGACTCCCAAGAAAAAAGCTACCGCCTCTCCTAAGAAGGCTAAGACGACCAAACCCAAGACAGCTAAAGCAAGCAAGAAGTAGATAATGTACTATCTACAGCCAAAAAACCCCTCAAAACAGTCCTTTTCAGGACTACCCAAATTTCACGAAAAGTATCCAGAGTACGCCTCGAAAATACGCTAACCCAACCCAACCCCAATATATACGTATAGAAAGTAATTAATAAAATTAATAAAAACAAAGATAGATAGATAGATAGATAGATAGATAGATAGATAGATAGATAGATAGATAGATAGATAGATAGATAGATAGATAGATAGATAGATAGATAGATAGATAGATAGATAGATAGATAGATAGATAGTTATAGATAGATAGATAGATAGATAGATAGATAGATAGATAGATAGATAGATAGATAGATAGATAGATAGATAGATAGATAGATAGATAGATATATAGATAGATAGATAGATAGATAGATAGATAGATAGATAGATAGATAGATAGATAGATAGATAGATAGATAGATAGATAGATAGATAGATAGATAGATAGATAGATAGATAGATAGATAGATAGATAGATAGATAGATAGATAGATAGATAGATATAGATAGATAGATAGATAGATAGATAGATAGATAGATAGATAGATAATCGGGCGATGCGGGCTGACACGTCCGAAGAAAAGCCTGCCTGAGCGAGGCCTCCTGAGATAGCTTCCACGCGTGAAGGTGGAGGATCTCGGGACGTGAATGCATCGTCCGTGACCGAGGCTGGCGCAGGAGATTGGATCTGAGTGGAAGAACCAGAGGAACATCCACCAGAAACGACAATAGCTCCGGAAACCATGGTTGTCTCGGCCACAGGGGCGCTATCAGAAGGAGGGAGCAATGATGCGTCCGAAACTTCTGTAGAACCCTGCCCACCAGGTTGAATGGAGGGAATGCATAAGCCTGCATCCCCTCCCAATCCAGAGATAGCGCGTCCACAGCCCAAGCCAATTGGTCTGGCACCGGAGAGACAAAGGTTGGCAGCTGATTGTTCAGGGAAGTGGCGAAAAGGTCTATATGAGGCCTGTCCCACACCTGACAAATGCCCTCGAAGATCGAGGGATTTAGTTGCCATTCTGTCAGAACCGGCTGGCGGCGCCTGGAGAGAGTATCCGCCAGAACATTCAACCTGCCTGGAAGATGCTTGACTAGAATAGTCAACTGCATTTCCTGACAGAGAAGAAGAACACGGATAGCGAGGGCACAAAGGACGTGGGACCTTGTCCCCCCCTGTCTCTCCAGATACGCGACAACTGTAGAGTTGTCCGTAGCCACACAAACCACCTTGGAATGCAGAATCTTTCGAAAAGCCTGCAAAGCCAACAGAACAGCCCTCATCTCCAGCACATTGATGTGCTCGGAGAGCTGATCCCCAGACCATTCCCCCGACCGGCAATGGCCATCGAGGTAAGCCCCCCAACCTGTCATGGACGCGTCCGTGAACAAGGTCATGGTGGGAGCTGGCTTGGACAACGGAACCCCCTGTAGAACATTGTCTTTGAGAGTCCACCACCGTGCAAACTCCTTCACGGACTGGTTGAGAGGAAGCCAAGCCTCCCATTCCCTGCTGGCAGGAACCCAGTTCGCGAGGAGAAACATCTGGAGAGGTCTGATGTGAAGTCTCCCAAGGGGGACTACATCTGCCAGGGAGTTGAGATAACCCAGAAAACTGAGAAACCAACGCACCTGGACGTGTGACCAACTGATGAAGGTCAGAGCAAGATCTCTGGCCTTCTCGAACTTCTCCAAAGGTGGAAGGGCAATGCCCTGAACCGTGTTGAAACGGTTTCCCAGGAAGACAAAGTCTCGAGAAGGGGAGACCTCGGACTTCTCTCTGGAAGGAATGAAGCCGACTTTGAGCAAAAGTTTCAGGACCAGACGGGTGTTCTGCACCAAAGATTCCCGCACTAGGTGGAGCATGAGGGAATCGTCGAAATAGATGTGAACATCTATTCCCCTGGAGTGCAGAAACCCCACGACAACCTGCAGCAGCTTGGTGAAAACCAAAGGAGCTGTCGTGAGCCCGAAAGGCATGGCCCGGAACTGAAAAACCTTCCCGTTGCAAGTGAAACGGAGGAATTTCCGTGCCGACTTCTTGATGGGAATGTGGAAGTAGGCATCCTTCAGATCTACTGAAGTAGCCCACATCCCCTCTCTCACCGAAGCTATGATGCTCCGTGGAGTCTCCATCTTGAAGTGAGGAGAATCTACGTGCCTGTTGAAGGCACTTAGATCTATGATGGGACGCCAAGCTCCGGACTTTTTCCGAACCAGAAACATTCTGGAATAAAAGCCTGGAGTGCATTCCACCATAGGCACCTCCTCGACCGCGCCCTTTAAAAGCATGGTCCTTACTTCCTCCTGGATGGCAAGTGCCTTTTCTGGATCCCCCGGAGGAGGGAAGAAGATAGGTCTTGATGCCAAGGGCGGATCCCGCAAGAGGGGAATGCCCAACCCCTCCTTGACCACAGACAAGGCCCATGTGTCCTCTGTGATTTCCTTCCACTCTGGGAGGAAGAAGGACAGACGACCTCCTACAGGAAGATCGGGACGAGGAAGATCGAGACCCTCCCAGGCGGGAGAATCGCTTCCTAACCCGAAACTGAATCCTGCGGGAGAAGGACCGGAATCTAAAACTGGAGGAGCGGAGTCCTCCAGAACAGACCCCTCGTCTGGAATGGCCAAGGAGGGGGAAAAAGAGTCAGGAACTCTTCTTCTTACCCCCAGGAGGGTTCTTGCCCTTCTTACCCTTCCCCTTGTTGCCCTTGAAGTAAGGCTTCGACTTCGGCTGTGCAGTAGACTGAGGAGCTGAAGTTCTAGCCTTCTTCTTGGGAGGCACGGACCCCTGCGAGGTACTGGCCTTCACGGTCTGCAATCTCTTCAAAAGAAGGGCAGAAGCGACCGAGTCCTCCTTCAAATCCTTCTGAACAGAAGGAAGAGTCCCTCCAAAAAGAGTGGACCCAGAGAAGGGGGCAGTCAACAATCGGGACCGGTAAGGTTCTTCGACCGGGCGGTTTTTCAACACAGAAAAACGCCTAGCCAACAAGACATTGGCGAGCAATGACACCTGTAAAGACGCCAAGGCTCTCAATGCCCTGTTCAGGGCAGAGGTAACTCTGTCCTGAATGTCGGCCTGCTCTGTCTCAGATATCCGACTCTCAGGCACATCGGATACCCTATATAGACTAACCGTCAGAAAGTCTATATAAGACAGAATTTGAATGGAAAGGCGCAGCAGCCTCTCCATCTTGTGGTGCTCCTTGGAGCCGAACACCACCTGGTCCACTGACTTGCCGGGCCAAGCTGCCAATTCTCTAGACTCCAGCTTAGCTGGCTGAGAGGACAGCAGTCCATCGTGAATGGCATAATCAGAGGCCTGAACCTCTGATAAATCACCAACACTGAGCTGCAACCCGGCAAACCCAGGCGTGCGAGATGAAGAAGAATTCTTCTCCATAACTCGAGACTGGGCAGTGGCCAGAGCTGAAGACACAATAGTGCCTTCTGGCAGTGAGCGATCTGACTGAGCAGATGCCCGTGGAGCCACCAAAGAACCCAAAAGGGTGGTGGACTCCGGGATGGATGATGCGGAAGGTGGTGGGCAAACCTCCGCCCCGAGAATCCGAGATACATCGGCCCTAAGGGCCCGCATCCCAGACAAAACCTGCTGGGCATCCACCTCAGCAGCCTCGAGGTCACCCTCCTCCTGGAAATCTTCAACCTGAGGATCTGCATCCGACAAACCAGATTGGTCAATATCGGAGCAGCCAGGGGAGAGATGAACAACATCATCATCCTCTGCCGAACCCACGACCTCACAGTCCATATCCTCCTCGTTGCCTGGACCCGAGGTCCCAACGGGGAGAAAAGGGCCAGCAAAAGAGACAGACTCAGGAAAACTCTCCTGAGCAGGCTCCAACAAGTGGCGTTTAGGAGCCGAACTCCTAACCACAGAAGCTGAGGGCTTCGACCTAACGGTCGAAGCTCGACCCTTGGACTCGGAGACAAACGGGACTGCACGAGAAGCAGAAGTCCTAAAGGTCCGGCGAACCTTTCTAGGACCGGCACCCGAAGCAGCAGTAGGTTGGGGGGGAGCAACCGAACCGCTGACAGGCCTCCGCGAGGGAGAGACCAAACCCCAAGGGTTCCAAGAAGGAATAGCCATGGGGTTAAAACCGTATCCCTGAAAATACGGAAAAGGTCCCGTGGGTTGGGAGTGACCCCAGAACTGGCCAAACTGGCCTGCCTGAGACTGGGGCTGGCCAACCTGACCAAAGGACGAGGTTGGACCACCACTCCCTCCAAGTGGAAACCCGGACATGTATGGGCTAGGCCCATAACTGCCGGGTGCTGCTGAAACCCAAAACCATCCGCAGGCTGGTTTGGGGGGCCCAAGGATGGTTGCCCGCAGGCACCCGTATACCCTAAGCCAGGGGGAAAAGGAGGCCGAAAATCGGACACCTGACCAACAAACCCAGGACCCTGAGGATGACCCCCTGGGAAAACCGAGCCAGCACACTCAGGAGCGGACCTAATAGGACCGGGACCAGGTAACTGGACGGGAGGGAAAGTTGGACCAGAATTGATGCCGGGATTAGAGAGCTGCGCATCACTAATCCCAGTGGAAACGGACAAACCAGAAAGGAAGTCTGTAGTCCCTGAACCCAAACTCGGACGAATAGGTCCGGCATCAAGACCGCCCCCAACAGCAACACCACCTGGAATGCCGGAGCCGCTGACAACGTCAGAGACCGGCGGCTGGTAGTCCCTACCCGAAGGCAAGCATGGAAGCTTACGAGCATTCCCAGCCAATTCGACCCTAGACCGAGAAACGTCAGGGTCAGGCTGCCCCTCCCCTACTCCAGGAACATCCTGGACAGGAGGGACCACCCCCTGATCTCGAGAAGAACCTGTAGAGACAGGAACTACCGAGACAGGAACAGAAACAGAACTAGAAGCCTGCTTCCTTCTCCTCCCGTAAGATGAGGACGAATCCCTCTTACGGGAGGACGAAGATCGCCTTGGTGTAATGCCGGCCTGGCCAAGAGCCTCTCCAACTGGACAAAGTTCACAAGGAGAGGACTCATGACAAGGGCGACATAGGGGACATGCATCATGTGGGTCCCGTTCCTCATAGAAATGGGAACACCCATGAGCAGACCCCTGACGCTGACCCGAGCGGGACATACCAGGCATTACAACGACAATTACGTAAACAAGGTAAGAAAATTACGTCAAAAACGTAAAATATAAGCAACACACGCTAAACCCGTAAAAAACAGTGTTAGGTGACACAAATCTTACCTAATAACAACGGCAACGAAGCCTCAGCGACGAAAAACCGAACAAAAACAAACGTAAACAAACCGGAAACAGCGAGACGTCACCAGTAATGACGGATCGCACGGAACACCGGCAAGCACGTGGAACAGTCAAAAAACGGCCGAAAAAGGCACAAAAAACGAATGACAGTACAAAAAGAAAACAACACAGGGCAGATGGGTAAACACACAACTGAATGTGTGAAAAAAATTTGACTAAAACGTCAAATAAATGGACCTAACAGCGAAACGAAATAGACACAATGCAATTGCCGTCCGAGCTGTGTAGCGCCTAAAGGAAAGAGGAAGGGAGACCACTCTATGTTACTCTCGTCGAGTACGAGATGAGGTACGGTAGGGAGACGGGATTCTCAAATCTTATGTTTGTTGGGGCTACAAAGATGGGTGTAGGTAGCGTATTTGCATACTAAAGTTATGGTAACGTATTACTGAAATGAAATAGGTGTTTGGGGGGACAATATAGGTAGTTTTTTTTTTCTTTTTCTTTTTCCTTAGTTGACGTTTCCTTATTAAGGCATGTTTGTCTTTGTGCAAAATTTTGGAATTTTGTTTTTTTTTCTTGGATTACCTCCTTTATTAAGAGATGTTTGATTTTGTGAACTTAAGGTTTTTCTTTCCTTAAATTACCTCCCCTTGATAGGTTCTTTAAAATTTAGTTTGGTTTTTTCCATCCTATTTTTTTTATTCTTGTTCAAGTTCGTGAACTGGATAGATAGGTTCTTTAAAATTTAGTTTGGTTTTTTCCATTCTATTTTTATTCTAGTTCGAGTTCGAGTTCGTGAACAGGATAGATAGGTTCTTTAAAAATTTTTTTTTTTTTTTTCATTCTATTTTTATTCTAGTTCGAGTTCGTGAACTGGATACTTCCAAATTCGAAATTTGTGCATCTTACTTTTGGCTTTAAAATGTTTCAACTTTTGTTAGGAACTTTTTGGGTTTTTTTTTTTCCAAATTATCTCCCTTGGATCAGTTTTACGGCTACAGGTCGCAGCCTGTCTAGGTGGTTGGGGGGTATGTAACGAAGCTGCGGTGCGCTTCGTTGCTATATTTTTCCGGAAATTATTTAACCGGTTCTTTGGCTGGCGGGAATTTGCTGTGCACACGAGAAATCTCGGGACTGCGCAGCCGAGGCTTTCAGTTTTTCTACCGGGCCTTTGAAGACGGTGAGGGTTGTGTTTTTGAGTTAACTATGTAATTTTTAGCTCACCTGGCCCGAAGGGCCGGTGAGCTTATTTGTCATGGCGAGGGCGGGGCGTCCGTCGTCCGTCCGTCCGTCCATCCCGTCCGTCAACATTTCCTTTAAATCGCTACTAGTCATAGAGTTCTGCATGGATTGTAACCAAATTTGGGCCACAAACACTCCTTGGGGGAAGGGGGAACAGAAACTTGTATAAATTTTGGCTCTGTCCCCCCCCGGGGCATGGAGGGGCGGGGGCCCAATAGGGGAAATAGAGGTAAATCCTTTAAATCGCTACTTGTCCTAGAGTTCTGCATGGATTGTAACCAAATTTGACCACAAAACATCCTTGGGGGAGGGGGAACAGAACTTGTATAAATTTTGGCTCTGGTCCCCCAGGGGCAGGAGGGGTGGGGCCCAATAGGGGTAATAGAGGTAAATCCTTTAAATCGCTACTTGTCATAGAGTTCTGCATGGATTGTAACCAAATTTGACCACAAACATCCTTGGGGGAGGGGGAACAGAACTTGTATAAATTTTGGCTCTGGTCCCCCAGGGGCAGGAGGGATGGGGCCCAATAGGGGTAATAGAGGTAAATCCTTTAAAATCGCTACTTGTCCTAGAGTTCTGCATGGATTGTAACCAAAATTAGCCACAAACATCCTTGGGGGAAGGGGAACAGAACTTGTATAAATTTTGGCTCTGATCCCCCGGGGCCCCAGGGGGGCAGGAGGGGCGGAGCCCCTTAGGGGAAATAGAGGTAAATCCTTTAAATCTCTACAAGTCATAGAGTTCTGAATGGAATGTAACCAAATTTGCCACAAACATCCTTGGGGGAAGGGGAACAGAACTTTTATGAATTTTGGCTCTGATCCCCCGGGTCAGGAGGGGCGGGGCCCAATAGGGGAAATAGAGGTAAATCCTTTAAATCGCTACTAGTCATAGAGTTCTGAATGGAACTGGGGAAACAGAACTTGTATAAAATTTTGGCTCTGGTCCCCGGGGGGGCAGGAGGGGCGGGGCCCAATAGGGGAAATAGAGGTAAATCCTTTAAATCGCTACTAGTCATAGAGTTCTGAATGGAATGTAACCAAATATTGGTCACAAACATCCTTGGGGTAAGGGGAACAGAACTTTTATGATAATTTGGCTCTGATCCCCCGGGTCAGGAGGGCGGGCCCAATAGGGGAAATAGAGGTAAATCCTTTAAATCGCTACTTGTCGTAGAGTTCTGAATGGAATGTAACTGAAAATTGGCCACAAACATCCTTGGGGAAGGGGAACAGAAACTTGTATAAACTTTTGGCTCTGACCCCCCGGGGGCAGGAGGGTCGGGGCCAATAGGGGTAATAAAGGTTAAAATCACTTAAAATCGCTTCTTGTCGTAGAGCTCTGAATGGAATGTAACCAAATTTGTCCACACAAACATCCTTTGGGGAAGGGGAACAGTAATTTGTTTAAATTTTGGCTCTGGTGCCCCGGGGGCAGGACGGGTGGGGGCCCAATAGGGGTAATAGAAGGTAAATCCTATAAATCACTTCTTGTCACTAGAGTTTTGCTTGGATTGTGACAAATTTGGCCATAAACATCCTTGGGGGAAGGGGAACAGAACTTGTATAATTTATGGCTCTGAGAACCCCTGGGGGCGGGAGGGGTGGCGGCCCAATAGGGGATTTAGAGGGTTAATATTAAAATTCCTTCAGAAAAGAAACAATGAACTGTAAGTCAGTAACAATACTTGGCATTACAAACCAGCGTGAGCGATACAGGCCCCTCTGGGCGCCTCTTGTTAAATATTTTTGTCGCCCCCATCCTTTCCCTAATTTGACTGTTATCGTATAGTATGGAAATGCATCAAAACATTACTGTGTGTGTATTTTTCGCTGTCAGAGTCGATATTTTTGCTATATTTTTGAGGTTGAAATACTTGTGAAAATTGTGCAATTTGTCGGAGCTGGGCATGTCCTCCTCGATTTTAAGACGGGTTCTCGATAGTAAGTAAATACGTCTTCACTACTTTTGTTTGAGCAGCCAGTTGTTAGCGCTAGATAAGAGGGGGAGCGCCTCCTGTGTTGTGGTTCGGGATTTAACCCGTTAAGGAGATATTTAGAGAATCTTCGCTGCGAGAAAACGGTGTGTGTTTGTGAAATAGGAGGTTAAACAATCGATAATCGACGGGCCCCTGTGTGTAGCCGCCACTGTGCCACCGGTATGTTTCTTTATTTAATTGATGGGTAGGACGTTTAATTCTGAAACGCCGAAAAACGTTTTTAGAATATTGAGCAGCAAAATTTGTTCCCATTTCACGGGCCACAGTACTTCCCAATGTGCAACGCCTGTGTATTTTCTTGTTGTCCACCTTTACACATGTTAAATATTAATAAACTGTTAAATGAATTAAGATGTCGTCCATTGTCCATACTCACTAGTTAACCATTGAATATTGTTATGCAAGACATAGGAATCTGCAAGCTAACGCAGCAGTCGATAACCCAGAGCAAAAACAAATTAATTGTATCATTCTTACTCTACACTAAAGACTACGGTCGTAGCGAAACAAGTCTTTACAAATTGACATACCCCTGTCGCCCCTTTAGTACCACTCTCATGGAAAGGGCCATTTTTAAAATAGAATAGTAGAAAAGGATGTGATTAATACCTACAATGTAGCTTGAATATATACATATCGTATGAGGTCAGTCTCAAAAAAAGTTGCCAAATTGCTGTCATTCTCTTACATTATCTTGTTAGAGATATCTTAACAGGAAAGGTTATGTTTGAGGCTTAAAACTGACTTTATGGAGCAAAGAAAGTAAATTTTAATGCACTTTGTTCTGAAAATGAGAATTATGTTGATTTTTTTTTCGATTCAAAATAGGTCAACCACAGGAAATAGGCTTGACAGAGGAGAAATGACCCAAATCCATACTTAAATAAAATGTCATCTAAGTTTGGTATAATGTTAAGTTAGTATTTGTTTTTGTAGGTAATCATCAAATATTTAAAAGTTTTAATAGGTTTTGTCAAAAAAAATAAATGCTGGGTTTTGTCTCGGGCAATAGTAGATTACTACATATACAAGTGTACATTGTAGCTACCAGACATCCACAGGTGAGAATCACAGGTAGCAATTGGTACTGCCCAATACCTGTTTGGAGATTTTGGTGTCAATCACCTATCTGGATGTAGTGCACTACTAGTTTACCTGTAATTTAAATGTAGTGCACTCCTTAAAATCCTAGTTCAAAAGTAGTGCAAGAAACTTATTTTGAAAACCACTTGCCCGAATTTAAGATTTCAGTCTAATTTTTACCCAAAACAGGGAAAATAACATTAAAACCGGGCAAGTTTACACCAATTTTCACTTGCCCAGGAGCATATTTTACTGGTCTCGGGCCATCGGACATGGGATATTTCTTGCCCTGACTGTGCACTAGGTGTAAAAGTTAGCTTACACTGAACTGTATAGTATAATTAGTGTTTATCATATAATAACTCCGATCCGAAACATTTTCGTAAAGAACAATGCTGGTAGAATGAAACTGCAGTTCATCAAGATCATTTTGATATAGGACTTACGCCTATGACATGTTAATATTACCCATCGTGTTCATTAGATCTCAGCACAAAGTTTCCCTGTTTGTGATTTTTACTGATTTTCAAGACCTCCACTACTGTACCTTTAATCATCAAGCTTGGTAGACCTCTGTTTTATGGCTTACTCCAAGGGACGCAAACATCACACTCCAAATTGTATGTAACCTCTGGCTTAGTATTCGGAATCAGTTGGAAAATCATGGATCATTGGTTGAGACCAACTTACAATGTACAAATTATCAATTATGTAATCGTTTGCACAACAGCGCTTCTGAGCTACACTTTTTGGCTTCTATCCTCGTTGAAGAGTCCTTAATTATAAAACATAAGTGACCTTACTTTATTTTCACAAGAACTATTATTATCATTTACAATTGTAATTGGTAACCCAAAGGTTTTTGAAAAATTGAATAAAATAAAAATTGTAATTTGAGAGGAGCCAAAAAATTCTTTGAGTAGGAGCTTTTGAGCGGGTTGTTCGTAAATCACACACAAACAATATTTTAATTTTGGCCCAATTCATTATGCTGCATTTAATTTATAATTTAATACAATGCTTATTATTTTGTTGTACATTATAACAATATAAGTGTCTTGAAATGTAATTTAGACTAGATTCACTTGTAATATATTCAGTTTAGAACACATGATCAAATATGAGTTAATTATCTCCACTCTTATAATCAATAATTAGCTTTTAATTTATTTAAAATTTATAATCATACCAACAGTACGCTGTCGCAGATGAAACATTTTAGGTTAAATTAGATATTCAATACAGCTGCCTATGGTCATCTTGGAAGTTTGATTTCAACTTGTGAATACTGTAAGGATTGATAGTGGGTATGTAGATCTGTATGGATCTCGTTTTGATTTTTTCAGTTGCCCATGATTACAACCGTTGCACTGCCTTAATTTTTTTATTTTGTTTTTCAGTTGCCTGTGGTTATTACATTGCCTTGTTACCGGGCGATGGCGCACCCCGTTGTCTCAAGGATGGCATGTTTACATCATACTCTGAGTCTGTATCTCTCTCAATTTATCGCCCTTGGTAACATCACTCTGGGAAACTCCAATACCAATTTACTAGAAGGAGGAGTCAATATGTTTCAATCTGATTTGAGAATTTTTTTTCGTCTTTGTCATCTTTTGAATTATTGTGAGACAAAAAAGCACCTGAGATTTCAGCTGGATCAGCTCTGTAGTCCTTGGAATACATCAATTTCCATTTGAGGGAAAGAAACGCTAATCAAGAATTATCGGAAAACATTAAAATACTACATTCTTCATTCAAAACAATTTCTCAGGTATGGAATACTTCAAGAGTAGTTCATGGTACACCCAGTGAACCAACAGCCATTGCTACATGTGTACAACTTTCCAACACTGGAATCGGTCGACCATCTGTTATAATTGACATGGAAAAGATTCTCATTTTTTATTAGCTCACCTGGCCCAAAGGGCCGGTGAGCTTATGTCATGGCGCGGCGTCCGTCGTCCGTCGTCCGTCGTCCGTCCGTCCGTCCGTCCGTCCGTCCGTCCGTCCGTCTGTCCGTCAATATTTCCTTTAAATCGCTACTAGTCATAGAGTTCTGCATGGATTGTAACCAAATTTGGCCACAAACATCCTTGGGGGAGGGGGAACAGAACTTGTATAAATTTTGGCTCTAACCCCCCGGGGGCAGGAGGGGCGGGGCCCAATAGGGGAAATAGAGGTAAATCCTTTAAATCGCTACTTGTCATAGAGTTCTACATGGATTGTTACCAAATTTGGCCACAAACATCCTTGGGGGAAGGGGAACAGAACTTGTATAAATGTTTGCTCTGACACCCCGGGGGCAGGAGGGGCGGGGCCCAATAGGGGAAATATAGGTAAATCCTTTAAATCGCTACTTGTCATAGAGTTTTGAATGGAATGTAACAAAATTTGGCCACAAACATCCTTGGGGGAAGGGGAACAGAACTTGTATAAATTTTGGCTCTGACCCCCCGGGGGCAGGAGGGGCGGGGCCCAATAGGGGAAATAGAGGTAAATCCTTTAAATCGCTACTAGTTATAGAGTTCTACATGGATTGTAACCTAAATTTTGCCACAAACATCCTTGGGGGAAGGGGAACAGAACTTGTATAAATTTTGGCTCTGACCCCCCCGGGGGCAGGAGGGGCGGGGCCCAATAGGGGAAATAGAGGTAAATCCTTTAAATCACTACTTGTCATAGAGTTCTACATGGATTGTAACCAAATTTGGCCACAAACATCCTTGGGGGAAGGGGAACAGAACTTGTATAAATTTTGGCTCTGACCCCCCAGGGGCAGGAGGGGGGGGGCCCAATAGGGGAAATAGAGGTAAATCCTTTAAATCGCTACTAGTCATAGAGTTCTACATGGATTGTAACTAAATTTTGCCACAAACATCCTTGGGGGAAGGGGAACAGAACTTGTAAAAATTTTGGCTCTGACCCCCCGGGGGCAGGAGGGGCGGGGCCCAATAGGGGAAATAGAGGTAAATCCTTTAAATCGCTACTTGTCATAGAGTTCTACATGGATTGTAACCAAATTTGGCCACAAACATCCTTGGGGGAAGGGGAACAGAACTTGTATAAATATTTGCTCTGACACCCGGGGGCAGGAGGGGCGGGGCCCAATAGGGGAAATATAGGTAAATCCTTTAAATCGCTACTTGTCATAGAGTTCTGAATGGAATGTAACAAATTTGGCCACAAACATCCTTGGGGGAAGAGGAACAGAACTTGTATAAATTTTGGCTCTGACCCCCGGGGGCAGGAGGGGGGGGCCCAATAGGGGAAATAGAGGTAAATCCTTTAAATCGCTACTAGTCATAGAGTTCTACATGGATTGTAACTAAATTTGGCCACAAACATCCTTGGGGGAAGGGGAACAGAACTTGTATAAATTTTGGCTCTGGCCCCCGGGGGCTGGAGGGGTGGGGCCAATAGGGGAAATAGAGGTAAATCCTTTAATTCGCTACTAGTCATAGAGTTCTGCATGGAATGTAACCAAATTTGGCCAGAAATATCCTTGGGAGAATAAGAACTGAGTTTGTATAAATTTTGGCTCTGGTCCCCGGGGCAGGAGGGGCGGGGCCCAATAGGGGAATTATAGGTAAATTCTATAAATTGCTACTTAATTGTCCTAGAGTTTTGTATGGATTGTAACTAAATTTGGCCACAAACATCCTTGGAGGTAGGAGAACAGAACTTGTATAAATTTTGGCTCTGACCCTCAGGGGGCAGGAGGGGCGGGGCCCAATAGGGGAAATAGAGGTAAATTCTATCAATCGCTACTTGTCCTAGAGTTCTGCATGGATTGTAACCAAATTTGGCCACAAACATCCTTGGGGGAAGAGGAACAGAAGTTGTATAAATTTTGGCTATGATCCCCTGGGGGTAGGAGAGGTGGGGCCCAATAGGGGAAAGGTAAATCCTTTAAATCGCTACTTCTCATAGAGTTCTGCATGGATTGTAACCAAATTTGGCCAGAAACATCCTTTGTGGAAGGGGAACAGAACTTGTATAAATTTTGGCTCTGACCTCCAGGGGGCAGGAGGGGTGGGGCCCAATAGGGGATTTAGAGGTTAATATTAAAATTCCTTCAGAAAAGAAACAATGAACCTGTATTCAGAAAATTATTTGGCATTACAAACCAGGTGAGCGATACAGGCCCTCTGGGCCTCTTGTTTTCAATTGGATTCAAAAAAAAAGATATAGCAAGATGCTTTATGATAGACAGAACAACACTTTGGAGGAAACTAAAAGAAATGAACATTGGTTTGTTAAGATTTACAGATATTAGTGATGAAGACCTGTCAAATGAAATGTGTAGTATTTATCAAAATCACCCACATTGCGGTTTATCAATGATGCAGGGACATTTACGTGCAAAAGGAATTTCAGTTCCGAAAAGGCTTGTTCAGAAAATACTGCGCGAGATGGACCCTGCCAGCTCTGTTCTGAGGTGGGGATTGATGGCTCGGAGAAGGAAGTATAGTGTACCAGGTCCAAAGAGCCTCTGGCACATAGATGGCCACGTTGCCTTGATCCGTTGGCGAATGGTTACCCATGGAGGAATCGATGGATTCAGTAGATTAATAGTTTTCTTGTGCTGTTCAGGAAATAATCGGGCGGATAATGTGCTTAATTTGTTTATAGAAGCTACTGACAAGTATGGACTCCCATCAAGGGTTCGAGGAGATCATGGAAGCGAAAATGTGCTTGTTAAGCAGTTCATGGAAAATAGTAGAGGAAACAACAGGGGTAGTTTTATTGGTGGCAGGTCAGTACACAACAGTAGAATAGAGAGGTTATGGAGGGATGTATATTATGGAATTGTACAAACCTATTATAGCCTTTTCTATTACATGGAGAGCATTTCTGTTTTAGATGTAAACAACGAGGTAGATTTTTTTGCCTCCAATTTGTTTATTTACCGCGCATCAATGCTGGACTATGTGAATTTACAGAAGCATATAACCACCACGGACTAAGAACAGAACGAGGATGGACTCCTAAAAGAATATGGGTGAATGGAATGATTGACATCGAGAGACAAAACAGCTTAGCTGTAAGTGATGTGTTGAATTCTCAAAGTATCCAGACATTTGGAATAGATCCAGATGAAATTTATGTTGCTGGAGATGATGCAAATGAGATTAACATCCCTGAAATTGACCTGCAGGTTCAGTCCGATGAGCAGAAGGAGCATCTTATTGCAATGTTAAGGGAACACTGTGATGACCCCTTGTCAAACTGTGAAGATTTTGGAATTAATATTTATTTGTTAGCAAGGAATATTGTTCAGGACTTTCTCTTAACTGTGTGAAGAATACATGATGTATATTTCATTAGACTTGAGACGCAGGTCGAGGTCACAGAAGCTGAAATGTTACCAAGATTCTTCACGATAAAAGAAGAACCCTCCAATATTGATCTATATACTTGGTTGGCTATTGCAGCTTGGTCTGTGGATGACGCCTCGTAAAGGTCAAGTTCATAGCTGAAAAGGTCAAGGTCAAAGAAGCTGTAATGTTTGTACGTAAAATGTAACAAAATTGTGTATACACAATAACAACAAAACTAGTACTGTCTACAGAATCTTCCTCATATCTGGTAAAATGATGTACCATGGTCCTCTAAAAATATTAATGATCAGTAGTTAGGCAAAAAAATATGTATGTTTCAGGTCACACGGCAGGGAAAGGATAGGGTGGGTAGGTAGGTAGGGACTTTTTAGGTCATCTGACCCGAAGGGTCAGGATGACCTATTGTCATCATGCACCGTCCGTCGTCGTGCGCCGTGCCGTGCGCCGTGCGCCGTGCGTAAACTTTTTATTCAAACGACTTCTTCTCAATAACCGGAAGGCCCAGGGTACTCATATTTGGCCTGTAGGTTGCTGGGATGGAGGGCTACCAAGTTTGTTCAAATGAATGACCTTGACCTTCATTCAAGGTCACAGGGGTCAAAAAGGCTAAAATCTTTAAACAACTTCTTCTCAAGAACCAGAAGGCCCAGGGTACTGATATTTGCCCTGTAGGATGCTGGGATGAAGGGCTACCAAGTTTGTTCAAATAAATGACCTTGACCTTCATTCAAGGTCACAGGGGTCAAATAGGCTAAAATCCTTTAAACAACTTCTTGTGAAGAACTAAGAGGCCTAGTGACCTGATATTTGGCCTGTGGGATGCTGGGATGAAGGGCTACCAAGTTTGTTCAAATAAATGACCTTGACCTTCATTCAAGGTCACGAGGGTCAAAAAGGCTAAAATCTTTAAACAACTTCTTGTGAAGAACCAAAGGCCAGGGACTGATATTAGGCCTGTGGATGCTGGGATGAAGGGCTACCAAGTTTGTTCAAATAAATGACCTTGACCTTCATTCAAGGTCACAAGGGTCAAAAAGGCTAAAATCTTTAAACAACTTCTTCTCAAGAACCAGAAGGCCCAGGGTACTGATATTTGGCCTGTAGGATGCTGGGATGAAGGGCTACCAAGTTTGTTCAAATAAATGACCTTGACCTTCATTCAAGGTCACAGGGGTCAAATAGGCTAAAATCCTTTAAACAACTTCTTGTGAATAACTAAGAGGCCTAGAGACCTGATATTAGGCCTTTGGCATGCTGGGATGAAGGGCTACCAAGTTTGTTCAAATAAATGACCTTGACATTCATTCAAGGTCACGAGGGTCAAAAAGGCTAAAATCTTTAAACAACTTCTTCTCAAGAACCAGAAGGCCCAGGGTACTGATATTTGGCCTGTAGGATGCTGGGATGAAGGGCTACCAAGTTTGTTCAAATAAATGACCTTGACCTTCATTCAAGGTCACAGGGGTCAAATAGGCTAAAATCCTTAAAAAACAACTTCTTGTGAATAACTAAGAGGCCTAGAGACCTGATATTAGGCCTTTGGCATGCTGGGATGAAGGGCTACCAAGTTTGTTCAAATAAATGACCTTGACCTTCATTCAAGGTCACGAGGGTCAAAAAGGCTAAAATCTTTAAACAACTTCTTCTCAAGAAGCAGAAGGCCCAGGGTACTGATATTTGGCCTGTAGGATGCTGGGATGAATGGGCTACCAAGTTTGTTCAAATAAATGACCTTGACCTTCATTCAAGGTCACAGGGGTCAAATAGGCTAAAATCCTTTAAACAACTTCTTGTGAATAACTAAGAGGCCTAGAGACCTGATATTAGGCCTGTGGCATGCTGGGATGAAGGGCTACCAAGTTTGTTCAAATAAATGACCATTGACCTTCATTCAAGGTCACGAGGGTCAAAAGGCTAAAATCTTTAAACAACTTCTTCTCAAGAACCAGAAGGCCCAGGGTACTGATATTGGGCCTGTGACATGCTTGGATGAAGGGCTACCAAGTTTGTTCAAATGAATGACCTTAACCTTCATTCAAGGTCACGGGGGTCAAAAAGGCTAAAATATTTAAATGACTTTTTCTCAAGAACCAGAAGGCCCAGGGTACTGATATTTGGCCTGTAGGATGCTGGGATGAAGGGCTACCAAGTTTGTTCAAATAAATGACCTTGACCTTCATTCAAGGTCACAGGGGTCAAATAGGCTAAAATCTTTAAACAAATTCTTGTGAATAACGAAGAGGCCTAGAGACCTGATATTAGGCCTGTGGCATGCTGGGATGAAGGGCTACCAAGTTTGTTCAAATAAATGACCTTGACCTTCATTCAAGGTCACACGAGGGTCAAATAGGCTAAAATCTTTTAAACGACTTCTTCTCAAGAACCAGAAGGCCCAGGGTACTGATATTGGGCCTGTGACATGCTTGGATGAAGGGCTACCAAGTTTGTTCAAATGAATGACCTTAACCTTCATTCAAGGTCACGGGGGTCAAAAAGGCTAAAATATTTAAATGACTTCTTCTCAAGAACCAGAAGGCCCAGGGTACTGATATTTGGCCTGTAGGATGCTGGGATGAAGGGCTACCAAGTTTGTTTCAAATAAATGACCTTGACCTTCATTCAAGGTCACAGGGGTCAAATAGGCTAAAATCATTTAAACAAATTCTTGTGAATAACGAAGAGGCCTAGAGACCTGATATTAGGCCTGTGGCATGCTGGGATAAAGGGCTACCAAGTTTGTTCAAATGAATGACCTTGACCTTCATTCAAGGTCACAGGGGTCAAATAGGCTAAAATCTTTAAATGACTTCTTCTTAAGAACCAGAAGGCCCAGGGTACTGATATTGGGCATGTAGCATGCTTGGATGAAGGGCTATCAAGTTTATTCAAATGAATGACCTTGATCTTCATTTAAGGTCAAGGGCGGCAAATAGACTAAAATCTTTAAATGACGTCTTCTCAAGAACCAGAAGGCCCAGGGTACTGATATTGAGCATGTGGCATGCTGGTAGCATGCTGGGATGAAGGGCTACCAAGTTTGTTCAAATGAATTACCTTGACCTTCAATCAAGGTCGCAGAGGTCAAATAGGCTAAAATCTTTAAACGACTATGTTGTATTGTACTAATAGTCAGATGACCGTTAAGGCCCATGGGCCTCTTGTTTTTTTTAATTTTGTTTTCCAATTTTCCATCCATTATTACCTTCTGACTTCATAAGAAGAAATTTATCCAATATGTTCAATATTATTCGTTTGAATATGGTGTCCAGTATGGATTACATGTAATATTGAGGCTAATTTTGAAGAATTCAGTTTTGCAAATGCCAATAGAAAATATAGGGTAGGAAGGGTTACCCGAAACATATCAGTACATTTTTTTTTTTTAGCTTAGTCGTCTCTTATGACGTACATGTGTACGTCAGGTTTATCAAATTCTCTTACCAAGAACACATTTCTACAAAGTTTTGATTGCAAATTGGTTGAAAGAGATTTTGCCATCACAACTTTGTAGAAATGTGTTCTTGGTAGCTTTAGTAAAGTTTAAACTATGCCTGCCAATGGTATGTTTCATATCCATCTGGAATTGTCTGAAATAAATGTCTAGTACTTATCTGTGAAAACGACTTTTACAGCAAGGGAGTGTATCCCAATGTAGCCTATCCACATACCACTTTTAGCTGCATAAAGCTGAACATGCATTTAATTATATAAAGATCTTGATTCTAATAAAAATGTTGAAGAAGTATTTACCAAAGAAATGTTGTTCATTGTGCAATAAGAATAAAAAGGTATTTCAGTTTCATCTTTGTGTGAATGTGTTCATGGAACCTCCAGAGTTTGCCTGTCAAAATTGTTTCATATTCATCTGGAATTGTCCGAAATACATATACATTTATACAGACAGTAAAAATACCAAGGACTTTTTAGGGTGCACATCCAGCCAATTTACATATATCGTGTTTAGTGAGGTGTATAAAATGCAGTCTGGGTCTATATATAAACGTTCATGTATGGTTTTCGGACAATAGGAAATCAAATTTGTTTTAAAAAAATAACATCACGAGGCAATGTTTGAACCTACCAAGAACACATCTGAACAAAAATACTGAAAGAAAAATGGCACTTTTAATATTATTAATACCGATCATTCAAATGGGGGAAATAAATCGAAGGTCAATGCCAAATGGTGTATATTCCATAAAGCAGAACCGTCAAATGGATCCAAGTACCTGGTGGGTTGATGGACCATGGTCCAAGGATGATGCCTATTGAAGGTCAAGGTCAAAAGCTGAATTTTTAAGCTTAAGATTCACCTTGTGACCTTGACCTTCAATAGGCATCATCCTCGGACCATGGTCCATCAACCCACAGGACAATTTTGAAATGATTGACCTTCGGCCGATAACGTCCAGTCTCAGACATTAACAATGAACAAACAGGCATGTGAAATTTGGTTTAAAATCTAATACGTACTGCCATCAAAAAATGATACATTTCTATTGGATCCAAATCTCAGCAGCGCTAGGTGGCTACTTGGTTTAGGCCAAACAAAATTAGGTTCGTTTTAGGTAACCTGACCAACCCTAGATTTTCCTGTTGACCCTATTTACATTTTAATTGCAGAATTTGAAAGAAATTTTTTCTGTGTTGTAAATACAGGGTTCATACAGAAATCAAGGCTTTCTACATATTACCCAGGTATTTAAATAACAAATATTTCAAAAATAAGAAAACCTATTTTAAAGTTTTGTCGACTGACCCTTTTTTCCCCTGCCATATTACCTGAATCTTATGTTGATTCTAGTGAACGTGTTAAATCATGAAAAAACTGAAAGTATGATTTTTTAAGTCATTTATTTACATCATATGTATTCAAAACTTAAAAAACTAGTGACATCATCAAAACATAAAATGTATAATAAACATTCTAAAACGATTAATAGATGGCTGCCCGTAAAACAAGCCTCCCTCCTGTTTGAAAAGTACGAAAAACAGTTATGTCCCTGGAAAGTACCGTACACAATTGGATGCACGGTATAAGCAAGAACCTGTATTGATTTAAAACATGTTTGAACGATTTGGTAATACAGTTAAAATTTTACCTAACCTAATCAATTGGTATACTAATTGCTTTTTTAGTAATATGATTCTGTGTTTCTGCATATTGACAATGTCATAGCTACAAAGACATATGTAATGTTCTAACAAAAAAACATTAAAACCCCTATTGCACATCTACATACTGTAGGCTATCATCATGCATAATTCAAAACATATCGGCCATGGCAAATATAAACAGTGGAATTCTGCTAAATAGTGGGAGAGCATCAAAAAAGACTAGTGTTTTTCAAAGAATAAAGTCCAAGTGAACACAAAAAAAACTATTGCTATCAGCAATAATAATTTCGAAAATAATTATCTATATTGTTCACAGAAATATTTTACTTTTTATCATCACAAATGGTTGTTCATATGCTTAGTCAACATATCAAACAAGGACACCGCAAAGAGTCAATGAAGTTTAAATACTCCTTGTTTGCATTGGGGTACTGGTTGTGACATGAAAAGGCCAAGGATAAATCCACTCTCATGCTTTTCCAAATCCTGGTGAGTTTTTTATTCCAAAGATCATCGATTCTTTGAATTCCTCAAAGGGTGTCACATTTAACGGTAGAGCAATTTCCATTGCACATGTGTTGGCCCTTGGAAAACGTCCACATTCCGTAAATGTAATCGATGGCGATGGGTCAAACCCCAACAAAGGAACACTATCTGCCCCAGTAGTAAAAGCAAGCACCTCACTTAGATTTAGTTCTAGTTCAGTACTGTTTTCTGAAAAGGAATAACTTAATATTACACAACAGAAAAATAAATAAATATATGTATTAAACAATAACCTGTCAAACTCGAGTTTCATAACATTTGAATGTTGTTTCCCAAAAGTAATTATTTATTCAAGTAATTGATCTTTTTATAGTAATTTCAATGGAATATAAAGGAAAAATATCTTTCAATTGAAATGAGTGCAGATTGATACTTATGGCACAGAGAAAACAGTGACGGAGTGTGTTAATTCCAACACACAGAAAGATGGAAATATTTGTGTTGTAATATCACCTCGCAAAATTGTTGCAAGGGGATACACTGACCTTTAATATAGCTTTTGAAATCTCAGGATTCCAGAATAAAATCTCTGATTACCTTCTATATCAAGTAGGAAGTCCCTCTAGAACCCAACTATCTTTTCCTCTGTTTTTCTTCGGCCAGAGAAAAGGTGATGTCAACAAAAATGGCCTCCATCGTAGCTGCTGCGATTTCAGCATTTGAGTTATTGAGGAACACCTCCTCGAAAACGGCTGGATTTTCCTTCATTCTGTCATAGAGCCCAAGAGTCTTTAACCCCAAAGTCAACCTGAAATTAAGTTTCAATATAAACAGAAATATAAACTCTTTCGGTCATAAAAATTAATTACTTTGTTCTCAGGCCCAGGTTTCTCAAAAGAGATAAGGGAGGGAGTTTTTTTTTTAAATTATTATTCTATTTGTCAACAAAACAGATGACAGTGCTTTTATTTTTTCACAAAGCCAAAGTCAATCTATCCGAGTAATTTGTTGAAATGTTACTCTAAATAAGGATTAACCGATTATTCTTGCTCCATTTAACATTTATAACGCATTTTCTAATTAAATATAACTAATTTCCTATGAAAATACTTTAGTGTTTATGACCACAGGGATCTGAGAATTAGTCACAGATTATATATATATAATCATGGACCCACCAGAGTGCCGTAAGACCATTTTTAGACGTCTATAGTTGTATATATTTGAATAGTAACGGCATATCCATATAAAGATGTACAACGTTGTCCTGAGAAGAGACTTTTTATAGCCGGCCAATGAGACAGCAGCTGATGCCTTGCTCATGCATATTATATTGGCCACACAGACAGTATGAATTTTAATTAGATGATTTTAAAGATGTTTGTCTGAAGTTTGACCTTGACAGTGACCTTGGACGACCTTCATGCTTAATATTAAAGTTTGACGAAGATCCATGGAACAGTTCAATGGTTATCGTTGACCAACCATTTTGGGAAACACGAACACGCCCTCATTTGCGTTGCTATATCCCCGTAGCGAGGGGATAAAAAATGAGAGGGCTCTAAACAGATGAGGGACGGTCTGAGAATCAAGTTTTTATTTATTTTTTGCCTTAATAGCACAACCTTTATTCTTCACTATCTAAATCCCTGTACGTCATCCAAGCATTTGTGCTGTTATTAAACTTGAGTGACAAATACCAAAATCTGAGAACTTTAGATTTTCCAAAATGTAACGCTGATCAAAGTGTAAAAAAAGTTTTAAAATAAATTGATGGAACTTTCAGTATTATGCTATTTTCAAGGGTTAAACTCCATTTTTCAAGGCCATCTTCCATGGATAAATCAGTCTTACACCCGTAGATATGAGAGAATTATTAATATTTGCCAGTTTTCTATACAACAGGGCCTTAAAAAGGCACTTGATTCTGCATAACTAGAATACTGACTCGTCAGCAAGGGCCCTCAAGGTAGATAACCATAGTAAATTTAAGGCTGCAACATACATGCAATATATAAGATTTAGGACAACATACTGTGAAAGGGCTTCTGTGACTCTCCCCACAACCACAAAATGTAGCAGGTCCTGAACAAGAAAGTCCCTGTCCTCTAAATTCCTCACTGGCCGCCCAGACCCACTGATGTTCATTATCGTGGATAATCCAGCACTGGACAGATTCAAGTCAATATCCTCCAGGTTTGTGCAATCCTTCAGCTGGTTAGATGGAAATAGCATTGAATGACAAGAAAAGTAGCAACAAGAGATCCCAGAGGGATTTTGGCGCCCACCCAAGAATGATCTACTTCTGACAATGGAAAGAGGATCTTTTCTCTGCTTTTCAAACTTTTACTACTGGGTACAACATATTACTACATATGAAATATGAGAATGATCTTTGTCAGTACAGAGGACTCCACATAATCGAATAACGGTTATTCGAATATTTCGGTTATTTGCATAAAATTCTGCGGTCCCGATTTTTTCCTTCTTTATCTTTGTTTTTCAACTCCGTGTATTTGCATAGACTTTTACATGACCTCCGGTTATTTGAATAAAATATTTGGGAAATTCTAAAAATATAATCGAATATTTTTCAATTTTGCAATATATTTTTAGCGAAATTCGCCGATATATGTTTCAAAATACTTCGCTTTTTACTAGGAATCATCCTGGTAACAGAGTAACGTTATCGTATGGCTTGTTATTTTATGCATGAATCTGCAAAGGTATTCGACGCTGTTACGATTTACATCAGCAGCGGTTGATCATAACTTTAGTATATTCACTGACTCAAACATCTAATTAAAGCATTTGCACTTTGAAATATGTTTATTTATTAACGTAAAGTACCTTAGTTCGCGATCGGTTGGAGAAACCATGCTTCCTTACAACAATCGCCATTCATGAGTAGTCTCGTTCAACCTTCTTGTTGACTACGACAGACATGTGCGTATCAAGCGTCTCGTTGAACGAGACATAAAAGCATGCAAAGTCGGCGTGCAATGACTACCGCAAGTTTCGTACAGTATGTAAGCTTAGGATACAAAAGATACTTGCTACGTTAATTGTTTCATTGCTACTTGAATATGCATTAATTTCTGAAATGTTATCAAGCTATTCGCCGTATAGATCAACAATACAGGGAGAATTCTCAAAAGACATTTAGGTCGAGTGAACGCATGGCTTCATCACCTGCCACCATTTTCGAATTCATATGCACATGTGTAAAAGCAACACTACTAGTTGATCGGCACTTTGAAGTTTAATCACGATCGTTAGTTCATTTTGCCAGGCAAATGTACGTAAATTTGTTTATTATTTAGGTTTAGAATTGTAGACACAAATCCAATCCTGTTTAGTAGAATCTAATTGCATTTGATATCGATCGTTTAGCTGTTTCTCAAATATTCACGTGTCGATCTAACGTAAACAAGAATCTAATATTGGAATATTTTTTTGTTATTAAACAATTAAAATCGATTTACAACTTCGAAAATAATTACTTGTGGTTCGTTTTAAGTGTAAATAATTTACGTATTTATCAAGTAAACGAAACAATATCTATTTGCCTATTCACATACATATGTGTGGGGTCAAACGGAGGTGCAAAATGTCATCTCCGCCTATTCGAATACTCCGGTTATTTGCATATTTTCTTCTGGAAAATGACCTATGCAAATAAGCGGAATCCTCTGTACTTTCTATTAAAGATATATAAAACTAACAAACTTCAATAATCAAAATCCAAGATGGCTACCTGTCAGCCATCTTGTTGACTGATCGGTCCCGAAATGCAATATGCACAACTAGACCCCTAGGGGAAATTGCACATGAAATTTGAGACGATCACTTCAATACTTTCTGAGAAATAGCGGTAACAAATTTTAACTATCAAAATCCAAGATGGCTGCCTGGTGGCCATCTTGTTGACCGATTGGTCCCAAAATGCAATATGCATAACTATAGGGCCCCAAGGGAACCTACATATGAAATTTGAGAATGATCCCTTCAGCACTTTCTAAAAAATATCGATAACAAACGTTTAATATCAAAATCCAAGATGGCTGCCTGGCGGCTATCTTGTTAACTGATTGGTCCCAAAATGCAATATGCACAACTAGGGCCCTAGGGAAACCTACATATGAAATTTGAGAAAGATCTCTTCAGCACTTTCTGAGAAATAGCAATAACAAGAATTGTTAACAGACGGAAGGACGGACGGACAGAATGCCTAGGTTAAATATATTTAAAGCTTCGCTACCTAATGTATTCATATTTTCAAAATCACCTTTTTTATCTTTCCCTTCATATCTATGTCTTGAACATCCTCCAGCGTGGGATGCACTTTTCGTCCAACCATCATGTCAAACAGCAACTGGTTGAAGAATTTTGGAGCTGGTCCTCCATGGACTATCGACATGGCTATAATTGTTCCAGCATCTTTATATGCTCCCGAGCTTAGTGTGCTAAAAGTAGAACAAGAGATCTCCAGTAGGATCATACATAACTAAGTCCTATAGAGAACAACTACCGGTATATACTACTAAATTTGATAACAAGACTATACATAATTGCTTGTAACTAAAAATAATGTCCTTAAGAAAGGGCCCTTTGGACGGTGAACTGGAAGTGTGGCTCCGACGGCCATCCTAGATTTTGGAGAACAAATTTAAATGGATAATGCACTAGCTTTAAAATAAATACCATCAGCAATGTACCTTTTTTTTTTTTTTTAAATTCGCCTTTTTAAAACAGTTTGTGACATAATTGGCGGAAACCAATTGTGAACATACAGATAGACAGACAGACTGACAGGACAATTACAAAAGGACACCCACACGAGACATTTTCTTTCTTGTACACCACTAGGTTACACTTCAAGATCGACCACTTGGGTCATACTACTGCAAGTTATCATTATGTTTCATACCGTTTGGATTAAGGCTTAAAATTTAAGTCTATGTGTTTCTTGACCTTCAAATATATTTGAAAACTGAATATTTTTCAGCAGTAATCTCAAAAGTTCACGTTTTGGACCTCCTTCATCTACTGCCCCCTCAGGACTTCCTATGTCGTCCGTGAACTTCACTGACATCTTTCTCCGTGGACAGAAAGATTTTCTGTTTATGGCCCTCCTGGCTCCATCCATTACGTCATGTCTGTTAATGTTGAATTTGGTAATTATGTTGCCATCATCTGCTACATGCAACTTTGATTTAAGAGTGACCAATTCCTCACGAAGATTTGGGATCCTGAAAAAAAAAGTTTCAGTGAACAAAGTAATGCGCAGTCAATTAGAAAATATACAATTTTTAAGGATTTGTTTTTATCAACTATTTCTATTTCCGTGACTAAATTTATACTTTTAAGTAGGGAAGTCAGAAGCTGCTAGTAAGTTCTTTCAGGTGGAGCTTTTTCAAAGAAGGACTTTCAACCAATGTTATCATGTCCTCAAATGTTGCCTTATAATTGTTATTCCCTAAAACATTTCATGACATGCAGCAGTGCCTAAAGTGTTCTCTAATAAGATATCTAGTACATTCATTAGCACTACTGTGCACTTAAGGAGGATAGCCTGTAAATAAATCCGTTACTGTAAAATGGGGAGATAACTCCAGAAAGTCTCATATTAATATACAATGAGGAGAAAGCACTGCAGAGAAATTAAATAATTTAAATGTCGCTTTGGCAATTGGAAAAAGCCTAAATGATACATTTACGCTACACTATATATACCTTATTAGCTCTAGAAGTAATTGTTCATAATATAGTGGTCACATACCTATTGGTGAATAAAACTCTTAGGTTGGTAATTTTAATTTCAAACACTTTTTACGTAAAATGTCTTTCAGTACATTATTAAATTTGAATTGAGGCATGTAACATCTTCAAAAACATCATACAAAGGTGTCTGGAACATTGATATTCATTTGTCTTTTAATAATATTAAATTCAAAAGAAAAAAATATTTTAGGAGTTATTGCTTTATTATAACACAATCCGTGTTAATGCTTGGCAACGTTCAACATGAAAACCAAACTAGAAGTCAGTCAGTGTCAGTGATTTTATAAATTTCACTTTTTAATCTATGGAAATTATTTGTTTCCATCAAACCTGTGAATTCAGAAGAAGATTTTTGAAATTTTAGCCATTTTGGCCCCGCCCCTCTGTTCCCTGGGGGTCAGCCAGGACCAATATGGATATGGTGTTAAAATGCTATTTCAGGCTAATAATTCTAACCCAGTTTGACTCATTTCCTATTAAAACTAAGCAAATAATGTTCATAAATGTGTTTTTGTTATATAAACTATAGTAAATTTGACTCCCTCCCCAGGGGAAAATCTGAGATCCCAGGGCCATGAAATTCACATGTTTTGTAAAGGGCCTTAAGACATTTTAGCTATGAAGAGTGTTTGGTTCTATCAAATCTGTGAATTCAGAGGAAGATTTTTGAAGTTATAGCCTATTTGACCCCTTTTGGCCCCGCCCCTCTGGCCTAATATAGATATGACGATAAAATGCCATCTCAGGCTAATAATTCTAAACCAGTTTGACTAATTTCCTATGAAAAATAAGCAAATAACATTCATAATGTGTTTTTCCTATATAAACTATAGTAAACTTCAACACCTCCCCAGGGGGAAACATGAGACCCACTGGTCATATAATTCACAATTTTTGTAAAGGCCCTTAAGACCTTTCCATCTATGAAGAGTATTTGATTCTACCAGTTCCAGAATTTCAGAAGATTTTTGAAGTTTCAGCCTATTTGACCCCTTGTGGCCCCGCCCCTAAGGGTCAGTCATGGAAAATTTGTGAATAGGATTCAATGGCCATCGCATAGGGATAATTCTAACAACATTTGTCTAAATTCCTATTATAAATGACCAAATAATGCTCGAAAATGTGTTTTCACTATATAAACTATAGTAAACTTAACCCCCTACCCCAGGGGGAAACCGGAGACCCCAGGGTCATATAATTCACAATTTTTGTAGAGGGCCTTGAGAACCTTTCTATCTATGAAGAGTATTTAATTCTACCACATCTGTGAGTGGAGAAGGAGATTTTTGAAATTTTTGGTCAATTTTTACCCTTTTGGCCCCTCCCACAGCCCCCTGTGGGGGTGGGGGTCATATAATTCACCATTTTGATTGGCCTTATGCCTTAGAAGGTATGTGCAAAATTTCATTGAAATTGCTTCCGTGGTTTTTTCAGAAGTTGAAAATGTAAATTGTTTACGAACACACGACGGACGACGCACGGACAAAAGGCGATTAGAATAGATCACTTGAGACTTCGTCTCAGGTGACCTAAAAACAGTTCTAATGGGGAAGTAGCAAAACAGTTTTGAAGAAATGGCGTAAATTATAAAATTTTTACAAAATCCAACTTAATTGGGACTGTAGTCAATTTCAGACAGATATTCCCCTCTAGAGAGGCCAATAGTTGATCAATACTTACCTTGAACTCTCAGCTGGATCAGGAAGTTCATCTCCAGAATCAGAGTCAAATTGGATATATTCATCGGAGAACAGGCTCACATAGGGCCTGAAAAAAAATCCAACAAAAGGGGTTTCAATAGCAATGTCCTCAAGTTTCCCCAAATTTGGTCAAAATCAACATTTGCTTTTTTTTGACAGCAGAACCAAAATCATGACAGGTGAACTTCCAGGGGAAAGCGGCATGTGGAGACAAAATTAGGACAAATTTGATGTATAAACATGACCATTGAGAAGACAAAATATTGCAGGGTTGCAGTTTGGACAACTGTACAGATGGGCACATGGGGGACTTGTCTCAAAGAGGTTAAGAGGTCATTTGCTGTGTATGTACCAAGCTCTTTCATAGACTTTTTAAGTTTGCAGAACTTAATTACGTGGATCCTGGAATCCTCCGACTATTATTCCTTGATAAACTCAGCTTATTTCGAACATTTCTGGTTTCAAAGACCACCTGTAGAAAAAGGCGTTCAGAAAGTGTAGTACACAAAAAAATGTAATAGAGGGTATATAGTAACTACTCAAGTTCTGATTGTTCTAAGTAAAATTTATGTATTATTATTATTTATTTTTCAAAATCTAGATTAATGCTGATCGATCTACCTACAAGCTATGGGTTTTTTATGTACAATTCGTTGATGGATAATTTTTTTTATGTATTCCATGCAATTTAAAGTATATGTTAGATCTTTATTTGTAAATAAAATATACGCTAAACATCGGATGAAATGAAGTTCAATCTTTGAAAGTAAGGCCAAATTATTTTTTGTGCATCCACAAAAAATACAAACGGTTAATATCAACCTTACTTTCCAAGTTTGAAACTTGTATTTCATTGATGTTGATCACATGTTTCATGTATACATATAAGGGTCTAATATACAGTAGTGTAAAGTTATTTCAAGTAAGGCCTTTTCAAGGCCCACGACAAGGCAAAATTGAAGGCTTTTCCATAATTCAGAATAATATACTGCAACAAGGCACTTTGTGTGACTAACAGACGGTCATGATTCACAGAAAAAAGAACAATTCAGATTCATTTTTTTTTTTTTTTTTTTTTTTAAATATTCTGACACTTTATGCAATTTGGATACAATTTTTAATGGTTTGGTATTCTTTTAATTTTGCATGGAAGTGACCTGACTGATAACAAGGGCCCAATGGGCCCGAATCGCTCACCTGCAACCTGGTCATACTTAACAAAAAGAGTAAAATAAGAATTTATATCATCCCCTAAGCACATTAAAAAGAAGTTGTTTAAAGATTTCAGCCTATTTGACCCTTGTAACCTTGAATGAAGGTCAAGGTCAATTCATTTGAACAAAATTTGTAGCCCTTGATCCCAGATGCCACAGGCCAAATATTAGGTCCCTAGGCTTTTTGGTTATTAAGAAGAAGATGTTTAAAGATTTTACCTTGAATGAAGGTCAAGGTCATTCATGTTTTGAACAAACTTGGTAGCACTCTATCCCAGTATGTCACAGGCCAAATATCAGGTCCCTAGGCTTTTTGGGTATTAAGAAGAAGTCTTTTAAAGATTTTAGCCTATTTGACCCCCGTGACCTTGAATGAAGGTCAAGGTCATTCACCCATTCATTTGAACAAACCTGGTAGCCCTTTGATCCCAGCATGCCACAGGCCCAATATCAGGCCTCTAGGCATTTTGGTTATTAAGAAGAAGTCGTTTAAGGATTTTATCCTTTTCGACCCCTGTGACTTTGAATGAAGGTCAAGGTCATTCATTTGAACAAACTTGGTAGCCCTTTATCCAAGCATGCCATAGGCCCAATATCAGGTCCCTAGGCTGTTTGGTTATTAAAGTGAATAGTTGGGGAAAGAAAACCAGTCTAAATGCGTTCATTGGCCTTCCAAAAGTTCTCATATTAATACGACGGCCAAGTTCTGCTTACGTTTCCCAGTTCTGACCATTAAAGCATTGAAAGCGAGGCTGCTTGGAAATGTAACCACGGACATAGTCAGCCGGGAGGATGTTTTAGGATTCCTATACTTTAGATTAATTTCTACTTGCGCAGACAGATTCTGACGAGAAAGTTTATTTTTCTATTCCATAAGAAATTATACTGGATACATTCACACCATTTTTACCGACTTTAGTCATCCTTGCCCAACTATTCACTTTAAGAAGAAGTCATTTAAAGATTTTAGCCTTTTTAACCCCTGTGACCTTGAATGAAGGTCAATGTCATTCATTTGAACATACTTGGTAGCCCTTCATTCCAGCATGCCACAGGCCCAATATCAGGTCCCTAGGCTCTTTTGTTATGAAGAAGTCGTTTTTAAAGACTTTAGCCTTTTTGACCCCTGTGGACCTATGAAATGAAGGTCAAGGCCATTCATTTTGTTTTCTTCTTTTGTCTCAAATCTTGGTAGCCCTCTAACCTAGTTATGTCATTGGCCTAATATCAGGTTCTAGGGCCTCTTTTTTTATTTGGTTACTTTTTTTTTTATTTTCTCTTATCTGGTTATCAAAAAAAAGTTGTTTAAAAGAAAGAATTTTAACCTATTTGACCCCTCCACTTGTGAACCTTGAATGAAGTCAAGGTTATTGAGAGATTGGTTTTTTGGACAAGCTTGGTCTAGTCCTTCGAAAAAAATCCCGTGTGTGTGAGATGTGTGTGTTTCGACGCATGTTACATGCCAAGTATCAAGGTCTCTAGGCCTCTTGTTAGTGTGTCTCTGTTGAGAAAACAGAATTCATACGCTCTTAACGAGATATTTCAGCCTATTTGACCACCATGACCTTGAATGATAGGTCAAGTATCATTCATTTGAACAAAACTTGGTAGCCCTTCATCCCAGCATGCTATAAGTCAAAATTTCAGGGACTCTAGGTCTCCAAGTTTTGGAGAAGAAGTTGTTTAAATGGAAAAGTTGACGCCGGGACGGCCGGACAACGGATACAACGGCCGGGGGGGGGGGACGGACGCTGCACCATGCATAAGCTCACTTGCCCTCTTGGGCAGGTGAGCTAAAAATCAAGAAAATTCAATGCCCAAAAAAAATGGTGTTTTCAAGGCTATACATGTATCTCCATTTTTCTAAGCCTATCACTGTAGGGACAAAACGGACAGTTGACAAACAGTTATTTTTTCTCTTATCAAAAAACAGGAGCAGACGAATAAGTATTTTTGTTTAGTTACAACAAAAGTTAGTAAGTATGAAGCTTCTTAATTTTACTTCAAGATAACAATATTAAATGATTTATTGCATCCTGGAAAAAAATCTGTGGCACTATGTCCTATATCGAATGAAATAACGATTAAGCACGCACCAAAAGCAAAATATAAATTATTTTTTGTGTTAATTACACATATATATACATGATTAAACATGTCATTGCCACCATTTTCCGGAGTGCGTTTGTTGATGCAAAGTCCCAAATGTTGTGGAACTTCGAACACTGAAATCAAGACGCTTACTGTGAACGTAAATTATTAAAAAAATAAAAGCTCCAGTTTTGACTGGACAGGTAAAGGGCCATAAGATAATCAATTACTGAATGTCTTAGGTTATACAGACAACATTTGGGGTTTTAACTTAACGCCACGATTGAGAAAATAGTGACTGATTTTTGGAAAATACATTGCTTGTTTTTCAAATTGGAAATGGGTCCCATTTATATAATTACTGGACCCTATAAAGACCTGGAAAAAACCAGATTTTGTTAAAATTTGTTCAGGAGGTTATAGAGGGAGTAATTATTTCAAAATAATTGTTTTGAAATTAACGGTCCCAACAGACGAAGTTAACGTCAGACAACCTAAAGATATTATACAATACTGTCGATGTCCCTGAATTTGATGAATTTGATGATGCTCCTGGTATTCAGGTGGTTCTCTGGTGTTTTGTTTATCCTCTCTTAAAAATAACATTTCATCATTATCAAATGAAATAAATCGTTGTTCCTTATAGTATTGCTTTTGTTTTTGAGATCGATCCGATTTGATCAATTTAGAGACGCCGGTCCTACGTGATATATGCCAAAAACCTCAAAAGTCAGATTTTGGTGGCAATTGGGAGTAGTCTATGAGTAATATATACATGATATCCTACACCCTGTCCCATGAAAGCTTGAGGTTAGGTTTAACCTTGGTTGAAACATGAACAAGAGGCCCAGAGGGCCTGTATCGCTCACCTGGTTTGTAATGCCTAGGAATGTTCTGAATACAAGTTCATTGTTTCTTTCTGAAGGAATTTGAATATTTACCTCTAATTCCCCTATTGGGCCCCACTCTTTCTGCTCCAGGGGGTCAAAGCCAAAATTTATACAAATTCTGTTAACCCCAAGGATGTTTCTGGGCCAAATTTGGTTAAAATCCAAGCAGAACTATATGACTATTAGCGATTTATAGGATTTACCTCTATTTCCCCTATTGGGCCCCGCCCCTCCTGCCCCCGGGGGGTCAGAGCCAAAATTTATACAAGTTCTGTCCCCCTTCCCCCAAGGATGTTTGTGGCCAAATTTGGTTACAATCCATGCAGAACTCTAGGTCAAGTAGCGATTTATAGGATTTACCTCTATTTCCCCTATTGGGCCCCGCCCCTCCTGCCCCCCGAGGGGGTCAAGCCAAAATTTATACAAGTTCTCTTTCCCCCTTCCCCCAAGGATGTTTTGTGGCCAAATTTGGTTACAATCCATGCAGAACTCTAGGACAAGTAGCGATTTATAGGATTTACCTCTATTTCCCCTATTGGGCCCCGCCCCTCCTGCCCCCACGGGGGTCAGAGCCAAAATTTATACAAGTTCTGTTCCCCTTCCCCAAGGATTTTGTGGGGTTACAATCCATGCAGAACTCTAGGACAAAGTAGCGATTTATAGGATTTACCTCTATTTCCCCTATTGGGCCCGCCCCTCCTGCCCCCGGAGGGGTCAGAGCCAAAATTTAACAAGTTCTGTTTCCCCTTCCCCCAAGGATTGCCAAATTTGGTTATCCAAGTTCGATTTTATAGGATCTTCCCCATATCTTGGGCCCCCGGCACCTCCCCCAGCCAAATTTTATACATGTTTTCCCTGCCCTCAAGGATGTGTGTGGCCAAATTGGGTTCATAATCCATGAAGGACCTTAGGACTAGTAGCGTATTTATAGGATTTATGTCCCGCCTCTCCTAGCCCCCAGGAGGGGTCTGAGCCAAAATTTATACAATGTTTCAAGGATGGATTTTGGTGGCCAAATTTGGTTACAAATCCATGCAGGAACTCCATGCAAAATTTAGTACGAGTTCTGTTCAATTTTAAGGATGTTTGTGGTGAAATTTGAGTTACTCAAAAGTGCAGATTTTGGTGGCAAATGGGAGTGTAGCGATATAAAAGTAATATATATACAGATATCCTACACAGAAACCGTCCCATGACATAAAGCTCACCGGTTCAGGTTTAACCTTGGTGAAAGCTAAAAATTAAACTGAAGTCTTATTCAGAAGTAAGACATTTAACTTTGTTACCAAGTTTGAAGAAAATTGGTTAAAATTTATTACAGTTATTATACGGAAGTGGCAGAAATGGGACTTTTTTTTTTTATGAAATCAAATGGCCATAAAAATTTGCTAATTAATACTGCCGGCAATATAGGAAGATCA
>NC_091139.1:43729309-43746809 GCF_041381155.1 Argopecten irradians
GAATATATATTTCATTGACTTATATACATCTTAACCTCAGGGGAGACAAATCTACATATTAATTGAGTGTTTTTATATCCCTTCTCTTAAAGGAAAACCCATCTCAAGTTGACATGTCACACATTTCACTGACTGCTATTTACGAAAGGAAACTGTTTTTCAGTAAATTTAACTAAGTTTCCAAGGTACAAAAAAAATAAATAAAATAAAAACAGCTGGTACCTGACAGCAAAAGACACAACTAGGAAATTAGCCTGATATAAAAAGAGTTTAAAGAAGCTACGTTGAATGTTTTTGGAATTATAGCTCAGAAACAAGACAACTGTAGTTTGGTGTTCCATAGTAACAGAAAAATGGACGGTACCAAAAGGCACACTTCACACACATTGACGTATACTAGTACACTTCACCTGATAAACACAAAGTTTAATTTGCTAATTTGAACAATTTTGGAGTTCGGAAAACATCTCTGACAGACATATGCATGGACAGACAGAATTTTTTTTTCAATATCCCCCACAAACACGGGCAAAAGCTAAGAGATTAATATAGGATAGTGTACCATATTCGACCCAAAAAGTGCCCTTGTCCAATAAGCATCCCTCCCCCATTTAGAGGACACAATACCATTCGCCTGGATTCAAATGCAGACTGAAATTATGAAAATTCTTTATCTGATTTTTTGCAAATTTATTAATGCCTTAATATGTGCAACCATTTTGCAAAAGGTTATTCCAAATTTAGTCCTTTCAAACGTCCCCTCATTTTTTATAATTTCTAAGCACCTTGTGTGCTTATTAGTTAAATATTTTACTTATCTAACCTTTGGCAAAGATACGTATCATCACAGATATCATAGCACCACCTGCTTCAACACATATATATCACAAGTCACACTACCGGTATGTTAAAATACATTAAGCTACAATGACCCACGTTGAGGTAGCTACTTGCTACGTGTATAATCACACCAAGATATATGTTGTACTACCCCATGCCAGTATGATCATTAAACTCCATGCACAGATAAAAGGCCACAGGTAAAATATTACACACATTAACCATTTACCCAGATCTTGTACCTTTAGCAAACTTACCTCCAAAGATATCTACTGGGGTGAGTAGGTTTTCTCCAAACACGGTGGTATAACAGTCTAGAGCAGCTAGGAGGGTGTCAAACCAGGCCAGGGTGGAGGGCAGGGAGACAGTATCACCCATAGACCTCAGGGTGGGGCATGCCACTAACCCTACCTTGGTGTGACTGGTATGGCCTCCTCCTTCAAACCTGTCCATAGAGAAAGTCATGTAACAAAAAATCCCAGATACCATTTTCTCCCATACTTGACAGGGTTATCCCGCGGTTACTAGGGAAAAGATAACTCTGTCTTTTGCCGGAGTAGGGACAGCTCACATACGCTAGACAGTGACGTCATCAATACATGCGGCGACCATTTTTACATACATGTCGTTCATGTCGACTGAATTTTCACCATTTCTCATTTAAGTATGGGAGCAAAAGAATCTTACATGGGCCAGTCAGGTGAACAGGGGTTGAGATATCCCTGTCCACCTTGGCCGGGTTGATGGTCAAAATCTTTCACAAGGGTTGAGATATCCCTGTCCACCTGACTGGCTAATGCAAGATTCTATTGATCCCCTCCCCCTACAAATCTATTTATGATGTGAAATAGACATAAGGGCTGAAAAACAGTTTGATTAACAATCCCAAATGCCATCATTATCTTGATTACTTGAATATAATGTAAAACACTAAATAAAATAATATATGCCTTGACGATTGAACTGCTTAAAGTAGGCAGTTACAGAACAAGAGATCCCAGAGGGATCTTGGCGCCCACCAAAGAATGATATATATCTGACAAAGGAAAGATGGATCTTTTCTCTACTTTTTAAACTTTTTCAAACATACTACATATAAAATTTGAGACAGATCGCTTCAGTACCTTTTGAGAAATAGCGGTAAAAAACTTCAACTGTCAAAATCCAAGATGACTACTTGGCGGCCATCTTGTTGATCAATCGGTCCCAAATCGCAATATGCACAACTAGGGCCCTCGGGGAACCTACATATGAATTTTGAGACAGATCCCTTTAGTACTTTCTGAGAAATAGCAATAACAAACTTTGAATAACAAAATCCAAGATGGCTGCCTGGCGGCCATCTTCTGGCGGCCATCTTGTTGACCGATTGGTCCCAAAATACAATATGCACAACTAGGTCCCTAGGGGAACCTACATATAAAATTTGAGACAGATCCCTTCAGTACTATCTGAGAAATAGCGATAACAAACTTTAACTATCAAAATCCAAGATGGCGGCCTGGCGGCCATCTTGTTCACCGATTGGTCCAAAAATGCAATATGCACAACTAGGGCCCTAAGGGAACCTACATATTAAATTTGAGAAAGATCCCTTCAGCACTTTTTGAGAAATAGGGATATCAAACCTTAACTATCAAAATCCAAGATGGCCGCCTGGCGGCCATCTTGTTTTTCCTATCAGCCTCAAAATCTGTATGGCACAACTAGGGACCAAGGGTAACCTCCATGTGAAGTTTGAACAAAATCCCTTCAGTAGTTTCTCAAGAAATATTGATAACAAACTTCAACTGCCCAAAATCAAAGATCAGGCTAAAAAAATCTTTATGGCCTGGCAAGGGCAAAATACCCTTCAGTAGTTCTCAAGAAATATTGATAACAAAACTTCAACTGCCCAAAATCAAAGATGGCTGCCTCGTTGTTTTTTCCGATCAGCCTCAAAATCTGAATGGCACAACTAGTGACCAAGGGTAACCTCCATGTGAAGTTTGAACAAAATCCCTTCAGTAGTTCTCAAGAAATATTGATAACAAACTTCAACTGCCAAAATCAAAGATGGCTGCCTGGCGGCCATCTTGTTTTTCCGATCAGCCTCAAAATCTGTATGGCACAACTAGTGACAAAAAGTAACCTCCATGTGAAGTTTGAACAAAATCCCTTCAGTAGTTCTCAAGAAATATCGATAACAAACTTCAACTGCCAAAATCAAAGATTGCTGCCTGGTGGCCATCTTGCTTTTCTGATTAGCCACAAAATCTGTATGGCACAAATATGGACCAAGGGGACCCTCCATGTGAAGTTTGAACAAAATCCCTGCAGTAGTTTTTAAGCAATAGTGATAACAAGCATTGTTTACGGACGGACGACGGACCACGGACGACGGACCACGGACCCAGGGCGATTTGAATAGCCCACCATCTGATGATGGTGGGCTAAAAATGGATGCCAACTGAACAAATGCTATATCTACAGTATAATTTAAATAGAGAACATTAAACATTTCAACATTTCAACAGCCGTAAAGGTGCTTGTTGTCATGACAAATATGATTTAGAAATTATAACATCAATAGTGTTGGCAGTTACACTCTCATAACTGCCAACATTAGACAGTAAAATTAATTGTAGTTTAATGGATATAATAGTAATGATGGCCCAGTACAGTTTAATGATGGTACCTTGTGATGAAATACTTCTGTTTCTCACTCTTCAGGAACGCCTGGAAATACATCTGGGTAGACTTGATTCCTTCAAAAATTAAAAACAATTTATTTAGGAATTTAGAAACCACATTAATTTTAGTTATTAAAGTCAGATTTAATGTAATTGTTTTATTTAGTTTAATTTGTTATGTAACCAGAGTACTAGGAGAAAAATCACTGGTCAAAAGTCACCAATTAACTGCTACACATATGGGAGGGGTTTATTTGTAATCAATGTTTTAAGTTAATGAAAACAACCTATGTTTAAAAAAGGAGGATTGTATTTGTAATCTTGTTTGATTTATCATAAAGATGTACCTGGATACACTACCTTATTTAATAACTCCAACAAAATGAAGAAGAATCAGTATCTGGACACACCATCTAAACACACTTTACCCTATCAATATACAGTGGAACCTCCCAAAACCGAACCTTCTCAAAACCGATCACCTCTAGAAACCGAACATGGATGTCATGTACGGAATGAACTCCTCTTTATTAATAGTATATAAAACTTCCCAAAACCGATCCCTCCCAATTCCGAATACCGGACCGATTTTGAGATCGGAATAGTCAAATGTAACTAAAATACACTTCTGAAAACCGGCCTTACCTGAGCGACACCGATAGATTGAATTGAGGTCTGATCAACCGACCGTGAAATACACACGTACCTGTACCATAGTTGTTGCATGACATGTCCTGGGGCATGTATACAGATGTGAAGGCTATAGGTACACGGTAATTATACCCGAGATCGTGGTGTGATTATTTAATCATGTCTATTGTTAAGATATCTAACGAAGGTCTACCATGTGCACGCGGTTTGTTTACTGTAGGAAAACAAGCAGAGCTAGTAATAAAGAGAAAGTTTCGTAATCAAATCACACGGTTTTTTTATTTACATATGTAGTTGTCGGATAACATAAATTATCTGTATGAAGAAGCCGAAGCAATGTATTGTTTTAGAAAATGACTGTCATATAATGGCCGGCATCGACTGATCATCGTGTAATTAGACCATATAATTTGATTCTTGACGTAACCGGAAGCGATCGGTCGTACATGTATGTAGGTTTCAGACGAGAACATCCCCAAGAACATTCCGCAAACTAATAACTAACTAAAACTACCGTTTATAAGCGGTAAACAAAAGTCAGCTTTATGCTGAAATTCCATTCCTTTATTAAAAGTAAGATATCTCTTTCTTCGCTTTTGTAGGATTAACCATCCTCATTAAACAATCAATATCGGTTGTTTTTAATTAAAAAACGAACAGCCCAGGCATAAATGCGGTGCATCTAGTGTAAAAAAAGACTCTCCGATCGATTAAATCCGGATCGTGATGATCGATATTTCGGTTTCACCTCTCCAAACCGAACCCGCTCTAAACCGGTCGAAATTACATGCACGCGACCGATGATCGTGTTTCGGGAGGTTCCACTGTACCAATATTTTTCCGGGACAATAAACGCACCTGTGTATAAGCCGCAGAGGCCTTTTTTTATTTTACGATTTTTTCAGTTTTTGTACACTATAAGACGCAGCCGCCGTGATATTAGCCGCACACAAAATGTTTAGGCCCATGTACCAACGTAAACCATCTGTGTACATACGATCGATCTCTATTGAAGTAGGGGTAATGCTTATCGATCGTTTATAATCACAAAAAATTGTCTGTAAACTTGTACTGTAAATATAACAAATAAAACTCACTATGATGTAAATATCTTTAGCAAAAATGGACTTGGCCATGTTTCTATTCCTTGTTTATTCTGCTATTAAGCCTACTTTGTGTAAACAAATATGGCGACCGTACGATTTCACGTTTACTCTCTCTCATATTTCAGCATGCCGGTTAAAACTTTTTTCAGTATGCATATGATTTTATTTTATCTCTATTTTGATATATTTCGTGTATTTATTATAGTGATGTGTAAAGGATTTACTGTATTATCAAGGCTTGCATCATTAACCTAAATCTGACTTCGATTAGGCTAGAGTGTTCTCTGTCAATTTGCCATCCCATGATGCTTTCACCGAAGCCTTATTTTTGTAAACTTCTGGATATTATTTTCGCTGCAGAGATCGATTAAATTTGATTAAATGATTTTAATATGACTGTGCGATGTTTTAACTCGGTATAATGTTCTAAATTACATGTGATTTACGTTTATAAAATTGATTGCTGATTATTTTTCATTAAATCACGGCGACAGGATTTCGGGAAATTCCCCTGTTGTCCGACATATGTGTACACATTACGTGTGCAAGTTTGAGTTCATGTTTACTCTCGTTCATATTTCAGTATGCCGATAAAATACTTTCTTCAGTAACATTATGCATAGGAATGGATTATATTTCTTTTTTTATATATATTCTGTGTATTAAATATATCTTGGTGTAAAGAGTTACTGTATCAATCGACTTCGTTTAGAGTGTTCTTCCACTGTTTGTTAACTAGGTATCCCATGATGCAATTCACCGAAGCCTTATTTTTGTAAACTTCCGGATTAAGACCTCGTGGTGTTTGCCGCTGCAGAGATCGATAAAATGATGTTTTATAGACTGTTCGATGCTTATAACATCGCTAGAATGTTCTAAATAACATGTAAAACACGCGAATAAACTTGATTACTGATTATTTCATTGAAATCACAGCGACAGGATTCCGAGAAATACACATGTTGACAGAGTGTAACACGTGTGCAAGTTAGCAGTCATTCATGATCAGAAGATCGTTTTCTTGCTGTCTGCGGACATTTCTTGCACACACATAATATTTAAATGATATATTTAACTTATTGTTTGATATTTGATGATTTTTGACGTTTTAGTTATTATTTTCTTGGTAACAATCCTGCAGCAAATCGATAGCGAAATCAGTCCGCCATTGTGTTGTGACTGTAAACAACCACGCTTCAGTCGGCCGATTTTCCGTGAATTAAACAATTTTACGATTGAACATGTATCTGGTACGTTATTATTTTTTATCTTTATTATATTTTCATCACATATTATATATTTTAATTTTTTACAGTGATTTTTTTTTGTATAACTTTACTAAACCGCCATTGTGTTTGTGAACACGTTTCTGTCGGCAGATTTCCTTGAATTAAACAATTTTACGAGTGAACATGCATCCGATACGTAATTTTTTTCATCTTTAATATATTTTCATTGCATTTTTTGATCTTTTAAAACACTTTTACAGTGATTTTTTTCGATGCATAACTTTACATTAAAAATGGCGAGTAAAACTTTACGATTTTCACATATGAATCACGACGTAATAATGCAAAAACATGGTCAGATTTTGGTTTTCGTCCACGGATAAGCCGCACTGGTGTATTAGCCGCACTCCCGATTTTCAGGGAAAAAAGTCGCGGCTTTTACTCCGAAAATACGGTACTGTTTGTCCTTGTAACCTTTTTAGATTCAAAGGCATTTTTCTCAGGTAACTTTATATTGAATAAAGTTTATATATAATTTATTTATCGTTAAACTAACATTTTTTAAACAAAAATTATGAACCTATATATAAAACCTAAATATAAATCATGCTTTTAGCCCTGATATTTTTTAGTTTGCATAATGGGTTTTTTGTAAGAGAAAATCACAGGAAAACCCTATACATGAATATGTAGTAAAGCTAACCCAATGTTTACATTCATATTTTGGAGAATCAAATTCCAACCATGTTGGTGAAAAAGGGGAGATTTTTGTTACCACTGGATCGACCAACTATCCAATACTCTAAATGTATTTTTTTGTTATAAACATTGGAATACAATGTATTGTTTTGTACCTTGTATTAGTGGAGTCATCTTGTGCAATTTTTCATACACATGTGTCGACACTCTTCTCTGTCTGGGTCGGCCACACTGACGCATTAACCTAGCAAACACATATATCAATGGTGATCTTACTCCACTGACTGAGGAAGGAAAAAAAAGCAACACTATTGTTAAACACATTGTTCACATAATTTGCTATAAATTTGATTATCTGAATTAATGAATCTATGTTTTTTTGACATAGAATTGCTACCGTTTTAGCATAGAATGTAGAGTTTCCTCACCTGGGCTTGTCCGTAGTTTGCTTTCCTTTTCAAGATATCTGCCTTCTTACAGATGATTTTCTTAAGTGTTCTAGGGCCTTACATGCTTGCTCTTGTGTGCCTGTACATCAATTAGAATGTTAGTTGATGATTACATAGATTGCATATATTGAATAGCAGTTAAATTTCGAGAGTGGTTTATTTTTGCATTTTTACTGAAGTTCGTAGAATTTTTAAACATCATCAAAATTTAATCATATTGAAAAATACTCATTGCTAAAAAAGTTCTCACCACTATAGACTAATGTAAATCAAAACTGATTCTATAACTGGTCAATTTGTTCGATATTTGTAAATATCTACAAAGGTTTATGTATGGATTTTTGGCTCCCAAATCCATCAAATATTTTAAACCAAGTTTTAAGAAATAAAATTGTTGCATTTGAAATTTTGGTACATCATGTTTGCTTTAAAATTTTCTAATTTTAAGCTTTAGTAGTTTCATGGAAGTTAGATATAGTAGATATACATTTAAATTTATCATTTTTTGCTAGTTTTTATTTGTTTTGATAATAATTTAATCCCTAAATTTTGAATTTTTTGACAGATTTGAGGACAATTTGAGGAGCTATTTGTACTAAATTTGAAATTCTGTTGGAATAAATGCCCCCATCTGTCCACAGGAATGGACAAGACGGGATAAATACAACAGACGTGGACTATTGGGTAAGAGTTTATGCCAGTTTTTATAGTAAAAGGCATAAATAATATAAAATGACAAATCAAATTTACCTAATGACTAATCGTCCTTGTGTGCGATGGCCAAAACTTCAACAAAATGGACGAGGATCTGGAAGGTGAATATATCTACTAAGGTGTTGTCTTCCCTGAAATACAAAAACACCTTAGTTTTTTCTTATTTATATTCTATCCAATTGCCTCATTTTTTCTTGATTCTAAGTAATCATTGTAAGATAAAGATAAAGACTTTATATAGAATGATATTTTGCAGACCAAGGAACACCAGATGGATGAATAGACTTTACATGGTCTATATCAATGGGTTTTCAGAATACCGAACATCTTGCTGCCTTACAATAGAAAAATTGCACAATCAAATAAACTACCTGAACACTGTGTATATGTTTGTTAAATGCCAGTGCAGCCCCGATCTTTTGAAGGCACTATATTAAAGTAGGCATCAAAAAGAGTCTTTTTAAGACAGACTATAATTGGTAGGACTAGTTCCGTCTGAAACAAAAAAATATGAATATACAAAGAAAACATTGGTTATCTATATTTTTAACTTTGAATTCAACTCTTATTTTAAACAATACTATAAGATATTGGGTTATATAACAATTTTATATACAACAATACATCAAGTAATTTAAGAAGTTTACAATAAGATGTTTATTACACTACAGATTAAAAAATAGAAATTTGGCGTAATCATACATGTTCATATCCATATAATTAACTTACAATAAATATTTTAAACGATGAATTTATAGGCTAAATGAGGTTCAAGCCGAAACTTGAAAAGACTCCAAGATATACAGAGAAGCCACTAGACCCTGAATACCTCCAGAGAAGTATAGAAATCTGTAGCGACCTGGAGATGCTGAAAAAAGAATAGGAATATAATAGATAGCTAGACCCCCTACGATTGATTTTTATGAAAAGCTGTATATGATAGCTAGGCCCCCAACGATAGATAGATATCTGAAACAAAGATCATAAAAAATTTCTATTGAATTAAGATGGGGAAAATTCCGAAGAATAATGCCAAAGTTAAAAACAAAATGTTGTTGATTTTGAAAGACTTACTATAGACAATAATTGTAAAGAGACTAGCCCCCAATAAAAAAAACAATATAATATTACCTAATAATATAATCGAGAAAATTTAAGGTTTGAAATTCTAATTACAACAGAAAATAAGGGAAAGAAATTGTTTTGTTAGATCGCCTTCAAATAAAAAGGAGTCAAAAACATCTAGAAAATGCAGCTCTGCGAATACAAGTTGATAAACATGGTATTCCGTAGATATATTGAAGAAACAAAGTCAGATACCAATCCCAAGGAAAGAATGAAAACAGATCTTCGACCCCTAGCAGCATGAGGTACTAAAATTCAAAATGAATTGACCATTAAATGAAATTATCAAAAATAAACACGGGACTTAAGTACTCCTTTAAATTACCAATAAAATGGAGTAAGCATCTGGATTAGTTAATCTAAAAAAATTTATGAATAATTGGCATATGAAACCCAACATCAAATATTATGCATGGTAGACACAGGATTTAAAAATCATTTATAAGATAGATAGATAGATATAGATATATATAGATAGATATAGATAGATAGATAGATAGATAGATAGATAGATAGATAGATAGATATAGATATATATAGATAGATAGATAGATAGATAGATAGATAGATATAGATAGATAGATAGATAGATAGATAGATAGATAGATAGATAGATAGATAGATAGATAGATAGATAGATAGATAGATAGATAGATAGATAGATATAGATAGATAGATAGATAGATACAAATAGATATATATAGATAGATAGATAGATAGATAGATAGATAGATAGATAGATAGATATAGATAGATAGATAGATAGATAGATAGATAGATAGATAGATAGATAGATAGATAGATATATAGATAAATAGATAGATAGATAGATAGATAGATAGATAGATAGATAGATAGATAGATAGATAGATAGATAGTATAGATATAGATAGATAGATAGATAGATAGATATTATATATTAAGACCATTATATTGATAGATAGAAAGCTTATAGTATAATAGATAGATATTATAGATCAAAATAAATATAATATCAAGATATATCCCGATGATATATTCATAGATAGATAATTATAGTCCTTTATAGATAGATAGATATAACGATATAACTAGAAAAACGCCGATAAAGAGATAGAGATAGATAGATAGATAGATATAGATAGATAGATAGATAGATAGATAGATAGATAGATAGATAGATAGATAGATAGATAGATAGATAGATAGATAGATAGATAGATAGATAGATAGATAGATAGATAGATAGATAGATAGATAGATAGATAGATATATAGATAGATAAGATAGATAGATAGATAGATAGATAGATAGATAGATAGATAGATAGATAGATAGATAGATAGATAGATAGATAGATAGATAGATAGATAGATAGATAGATAGATAGATAGATAGATAGATAGATAGATAGATAGATAGATAGATAGATAGATAGATAGATAGATAGATAGATAGATAGATAGATAGATAGATAGATAGATAGATAGATAGATAGATAGATAGATAGATAGATAGATAGATAGATAGATAGATAGATAGATAGATAGATAGATAGATAGATAGATAGATAGATAGATAGATAGATAGATAGATAGATAGATAGATAGATAGATAGATAGATAGATAGATAGATAGATAGATAGATAGATAGATAGATAGATAGATAGATAGATAGATAGATAGATAGATAGATAGATAGATAGATAGATAGATAGATAGATAGATAGATAAGATAGATATAGTAGATAGATAATAGATAGATAGATAGATATATAGATAGATAGATAGATAGATATAGATAATAGATAGATAGATAGATAGATAGATAGATAATAGAATAGATAGATAGATATATAGATATACATAGTATAGATAGATAGATAGATAGATAGATAATAGATAGATTTAAATAGATAGATAGATAGATAGATAGATAGATAGATAGATAGATAGATAGATAGATAGATAGATAATAGATAAGAAGACTAGTAAAGAAAACCGCCGCCAAAAAGATAAAGGCAAAAAAAAAAAGAAAAAAACACAGCATTCAAGTATAAAATACAAAGATAGAAAAAAAAAAAAAAAACATACAAGAAAGAAATAAAACTAAAAAGCCAAGATCGAGAAAAAAAGATATATACATAGCCTATAATAATAATAAATAGAAAAGCTACCAATAGATAGCTAAACCTATAAGTAGATAGTAGATAATAGATTATAAAAAAATAAGATATAGATAGATATCCTTAGATAGATAGATAGAAATTAGATAGATAGATAGATAGATATATAAAACACTATATATATATATAGAATAGATAGATATATAAATATATAAATAGAGAAAAAATATTACAAACAAAACAAAAAAATAAAAGATAGATAGAGAATTAATAAAAATTATCAAAAATAAATTAGATAGATATATATAGATAGATATATTATAAGAGATAAAAAATATCTAGATACATATAGATAAATAAAATAATATATAGAAAAAAAAAATATACTAGATAGAATGATAGAGTACGCGATATGACAATGAAAAACCAACATACAAAGATTACAGAAACATAGAAAACACACATTGCATACCACAAAGATAATAGGAAAAATTTGTAAATTTTGAGGATGATATGATTGAGATGTAGTGATTAAGTAATAGAAAAATCATATTGGAAATAGTAGTGTTTGCTATAGCTGAATGTGATAGAATAGATATGATAGAAATATATAGGGATCTGATACATAGTAAATATAGGTATAAAACCATATATTATATAGATCATAGATATAGATAGATTCTCTCTCTCTCTACAAAGTTCACTCACTAGATAGAATCACTCTACATAAGAAATATCTAGAAATAAATAGAAAAATAAATAGACTATAACTAGATAAAATATAAAGGAATATATCATATATATAGAATAATAAGATATAATAGAATAGATAGACAAAACATATATATATATACAATATAAATATAAACAATCACACCACCCACTCTCACTCAACATATATATATAGATAACTAAAAAAAAAACAAAAAAAAAACAAAATAAAAATCAAAAATAAAAGCTATATATATAGAGATAAATATTAGATATATAGAGATAGAGATAGATATATAGATTAGATATAGATATAAAAGATATATATAATAAAAAACATAGCTAGATATCTAGAGCAGATATATATTAAAACTAAAAAAAATATATGATAGATATATAGAGAGAGATAAAACATATATATAGATAATATATCTAGATAGATAGAGATATAACAAAAATAAAGAGAGAGATATTAGGAGATAAAGAATATGAGAGAGAGATGAATATAGATATAATTAGAGAGAGAGATAGAGAAAAATAGAAAATTATATTTAATAGTAGAGAAAAAAAAAAATAATAGATAACTTCAAAATATAGATATAGAGATCAACATAAAAAACAAAATATCAAAAAAAAAAAATTAACAATAGAGATAGAGAGATATAAAAAATTATATATATATATATAGAGATAGATAGATAGCAATATAGATAGATAAAAAAAGATAACTCTCTCTAATATATATAGTATAGGATAATTATAATAAAATAGGATAAAGATGAGATATAAAAATATATAGATAGAGAGATCTAGAATAATAAAAATAATTAGAAAAAAAAAAAACTCTAAGATAGAGATATAAAAGAGAATAAATAGATATATATAGAGAGATGGATAGAAAGGATAGATATATATATATATGTAGATAGTAAGGATATAATAGAGATGGTATATCAATAGATATGTAAAAAAAATAGATCGATTAGTTTTAGATATATAGAGATAAAATTATATATAGATAGATGGATAGATATAATATATACTTTTAAAAATAGAAACAACTAATTAGATAGAGATATAGATAGATAGATAGATAGAAAATAGATAATATATAGTATAAAGATAGAAATAGATATATAGATAAGATAGCTATAAGATGAGTATATGATAGATAGATATAGATAAACTATAGATATATTAGATCAAATATATAGATATATAGATAGATGTAGATAGAATAGATAGATAGATAGATAGATAAGATCTATAATTAGATAAGATAGATAGATAGATAGATATTAGAGATAGATAGATAGATTGAAATACATAAAATCAATGAGAGAGAGATATATATAGATAGATAGAGATTGATATATATTTAGAAAAAATATAGAGAGAAACAATATATAGATAGAGATTAGATATATAGAGATATAGATAGCAAGTAACGCTATAAAGATAGAGAGATACGATAGATTAGAGAGATATAGATAGATAAAAAGTAAGATAGAATTATAGTATAGATAGATTATATAGAGAGATAATATAAAGATATATATATATATAGAATAGCTTACTCATAGCTCATACCTCGCTCTCTCTCTCACGCTCATAGATATGAGAGAGAGATAGAGAATAGAGAGAATATAGAGAGAGATAAAGAAATAAAGAGTAGAAAAATGAGAAAGAGAAAAATATAGAGAAAGAAAAATAGAGAGTGAGAGATAGAGAGATAGAGAGAAAGCTCTCTCTAATAGAGATATAGAGAGATTATATAATATTATAGAGATAGATAGAGAGTAGAAAGGATAGAATAATTCTTATTGATGATATAGATTAGATAGAGAGAGATAGAGATGATAGAACCTACGAGTATAGATATGAATGAGTTAAGATAAGATTTTGATATAGATATGATCTATGAGGAAGAGAGTATATTAGAGTAGATTGATCGATATGATAGATAGATAGATAGATAGGATAGATAGGATATAGAGAGTGTAGATAGATAGATAGATAGATAGAAAGAGGTAGGGTTAAAGTCTAGAGTTAGAGATAGATTGATAGAAGAGAGAGATAGATAGATAGATAGATAGATAGAGATGGGTTGGTGACTCGTGTGTGTTTAGGTGTGGATAGATAGGATAGGGCGGGTATAGATTAGATAGAATAGATGAGAGGTTGGTAGATAGAATGGTGTAAGATTGCTGAACTCTGTCAATCCTCTAGATACGGATTAAGCTGATAGACACTCTTACAGATTTACGTATAGAGGTGGGTGGGTGTGAGGGAGAAGGTGAGATAGATTAGTGATAGATAGATAGATTGTATGAGTATAGAACCCATCAGTATATTCTGATAGATAGTATAGTTAGATAGATAAAATATGATAGATAGCTAAAGTTTGTATGCAGTTATACAGTATACGTTTATAGATATGTGTTTATAGATATTAATATCCTCCCACAGAAGTGCTATTCTCTATTATGTACAGCAGTATACTGTAATATAAAAGGTATGACATGTTTCTAAGTGTGGTAGCTTAGTAAATACCCCCCCTCCCCCCACCGCAAGGATCGCCAGGAAAAAAGCCCCCTGGGGTAATGAAGACGCGTTAGAGAGATACATACAGAGAGATTAAAAAACTTTGAAATTTTCGTAATGGACCGTTTATGAATCATTCAAATTTCTGAATAGGGGAACACAATAAAAGCGACGACGGCTAGAAATCTAAGATTGTTTTTGGGCTCGTTGTTATATTAGTAACAATAGACATGCGTATACCTATAAACGATATTCCGGTGGCGTTGGGTCTTTTTCGTATTACCTTGTATTAACGTTATATATAGAGGTACGCCTTGTATATATGCAAAATACTTAGTGATAATACACACACTGTACTACCCGATAAAGGTACAATTAACAAATAAATCATTCAACTATACAGCCGCAGTTAGTAATAAAATACAAAAAAACAAAATTTAATAAAAAAAAAAAGTTTTAAAAAAAATCATAACAATTTATATTTGACTAATCCTGAAAAAAACTGACAAAAACGCCGGAAAATCGCATAAACCCACATATTAATGGACGGATTGAGATGAGAATTTGAAGAACACCGCCAGTTAGCTTATCTTTCTGTTAGACCGCGATATATATAGTGTTTCAACAAATCGATTTTCATATACGAAATATCAAAATCAGCCGTTTTCCTAACGAAAGGTGAAAATTGTTTTATATTGCAGCGAGAGAGGTGTTCTTCGCCAAGTGCGGCTAGAGTCTGTTAGTGCCGATCTCGTCTAACGGTTTGACATATCAGCTCAGCTAGCAGCATCACCCAACCTACGAAAAAAGAAAAAATGAAAAAGACTAAAGAAAACCCCGAAAAAAAAACCAAAGCCAAAAAAAACCAAAAAAAAACCCCAAGAAAAAGAAAAAGCAGCAAAAAAGAAAACAGAAAGAAGAAAAAAAAAAGCAAGAAACCCAAAAAAAAACCAAGCCCAAGAAGAAAAAAGCCAAAAAAGAAAAAACCTAAAGCCAGCTCCTAAGAAGCTAAAGACGACCAAAAACCCAAGAAAGCTAAAGCAAGCAAGAAGTAAAAATGTACTAACAGCCAAACCCCTCAAAACAGTCCTTTTCAGGACTACCCAAATTTCACGAAAAAGTATCCAAGTAGCCTCCAAAAAAAATAAAAAATAAAAACCCAAAATAAATAAAGAAATAAAAATAAAATAATAATATATATAAAGATAGAAATAGATAGATAGAAAAGATAGATAGATAGATAGATAGATAGATAGATAGATAGATAGATAGATAGATAGATAGATAGATAGATAGATAGATAGATAGATAGATAGATAGATAGAATAGATAGATAGATAGATAGATAGATAGATAGATAGATAGATAGATAGATAGATAGATAGATAGATAGATAGATAGATAGATAGATAGATAGATAGATAGATAGATATATAGATAGATAGATAGATAGATAGATAGATAGATAGATAGATAGATAGATAGATAGATAGATAGATAGATAGATAGATAGATAGATAGATAGATAGATAGATAGATAGATAGATAGATAGATAGATAGATAGATAGATAGATAGATAGATAGATAGATAGATAGATAGATAGATAGATAGATAGATAGATAGATAGATAGATAGATAGATAGATAGATAGATAGATAGATAGATAGATAGATAGATAGATAGATAGATAGATAGATAGATAGATAGATAGATAGATAAATAGATAGATATACATTATACGTTATAATTTGTTTATATATATTAAATTATATATTATTTTGTATATATATATATATATAATGTACATGGACTAACACCGCGGCCGACCCCCCCCGGTAGTTTCTTAAGAGAATACATACAGAGAATTAAAACTTTGAAATCTAATTGTTTGAATCCATTAAACTTCTATGAAAGGACGACGGCTAAATCTATGTTTTTTTCCCATGTTACATACAAGTATATGTATATACGATATCCCGATATTCCCGGGGGTCGGGTCGGGTTACCTGTTTACCTATATATACCTGTATATATATATATATATATATACCTATATATATATATATATATATATATTATATATATACGAAAATACATTACAAATATTATACAGCCGCAGTTTACCAATATTATATATTACAAAATATTCAATTATATACAGCCGCATTTAAAATTCATAACCAATTTATTTGAGCTAATCATGAAATAAAACTGAAAAAAAACGCCGGGAAATCGCATATAATCGGATATTAAATTTGAAATTAATTTGAAAACACCTCCAGTTAGCTTATCTTTCTGGTAACAAAAATATATATCTTTTTTTCAAAAAAATCGATATATCGATCAGAAAATCAAAATTTATCGAAGGATCGCCGTTTTTCAAGCGAAGGAAATTTGTGCGATTGCTGTGAGAATTGTGTTTATTGTCTGTTAGTGTCTTCGGCCTAGTGCGGCTAGAGTCTGTTAGTCTAGAGCTAAGTTTAACGGTTTGACGATATCAGCTCAAACTAGCTAGATCAGCCAACCTAGAAAAAAAAAAGAAGAATCAAGCCGAGAAGAAAAAAAGAAAACCGCCGCAAAAAAAAAACCCCAAAAAAAAAAGCCAAGCAAAAGCAAAAAAAAAAAAAAAAAAAGCAAGAAAAAAAAAAAAAAA
>NC_091139.1:43754309-43764309 GCF_041381155.1 Argopecten irradians
AGCCTCTCATAAGACCGGCTAGAGCCCTACACCAACCCCAATCGACCATTTCCATGACAGTCTAACGCCAGCACAAGAAGTCTAGAGTAATGTCACTGAAAATCTGAAACAAATTCAGCCACACACATACCGACCCCTCAAAGCAACAGTCCTTATATTCAGGACTACCCAAATGTCACGAAAAGTATCATCCAGAGTACGCCTCACACAATTACTCGCTGAGAACCTCCACCAACCCGCAATATAATACGGATAGACGTGTAAGTTGATATAATTAATAAAAACCAGATCTACGATCCGAATAGATAGATTGACTAGAAATAGGATAGCCAGATAACGATAGATAGATCAGCTACGAATAGGAACATAGATAGATAGATAGATAGAAGAATGACTAGAATTTAGATAGATAGATAGTATAGACTAAGGAAATGACTAAGATAGAATACCGATTAGAACAGTCTAGATAGTTACGCATCCCGATATGTAAACGATTAATTGATAGCAGATAGACATATATAGATCAGCTAGATCGAATAGATACCATAGAGTACAGATAGATAGACAGTAAGATTGATAGATACGAAAAGAATAGATAGATCACGATTGATAGTCAGCATAGGATAACTAGTATGAGGAGAAGATCAGAAAATAGATAGATAGATAGATTAGATAGCATAAGATGATAGATAGATTGTTAGAGACGATGAGATAGATAGTTTTATAGAATAGAATAGATAGAAAGATAGATTGCATAGATAGATTAGATAGATTGATATGCATATGACTAGATCATACTCAGATCCAGAGATTGATAGATAGTGTTAGATGGTAGAGATATATGAACTCGGATAGATAGATAGATTGATAGATAGACTAGATAGATAGTTTGATATATAATATAGATAGATAGATATTAATTGTTGTTAGTACCTTTATACGCATGCTAATAATTCTGTTTATATATATTAAATTAGCATATTATTTTGATACGTGTAGCAGTATGCAGTTAATAAGAAGAAATAAGAATATGGAAAACCGCGGCCCCGACTAATTGTAAAATTTAGAAATAAAAAATTAAACTCTATGAAAAATTAAACTTTTAGAAATCTAATTGAAATCTATACATATAATTATACTTACTATGAAAGGACGACGCTAGAAAATATATATACGTCCCGGTACTACAATGTACGTTTACGTATATATATACGATATATATATATGTCTATATACGTTTACCTGTATATGTATATATATATATAACTATATATATATACAAATATAATATAAATATATATATAAATACTATATATATAAAGTACATTACAAATATTCATTCAACTATACAGCCGCAGTTTAGAAATTCATAACCAATTTATTTGAGCTAATCCTGAAAATAAAACTGAAAAACGCCGGGAAAAACATATAACTCAAATAAATCGACGGATATATTAATTTGAAAAATTGAAATTTGAAAAATTTAGCTTAGATTTCCAGTTAGCTTGTATCTTTTCCTCGGGTAAACAAAAAACTAGTATATGTTTCACATAATCAGATTTCAGATACGAAGTAGATATGAATAATCGTACTACGTTCCGACCGTTTTATCATAGCCGAAGAAATTTGTTTTTTTGCATCCTCGCAGTGTGTGTCTTCGGCTATGTGATCGGCTAGCTGTCTGTAAGTTAATGTCGAGCTCGTGTCAGCAAACGGTTTATTGTCGTTATCTGCTCACCTCAGCTAGCACCTGCCGCATACCTACCGTAGACTTAGTAAACGAGAAACGATAAACATGGCCGTGGAAGAGACTCGAGTAAAGACAGAACCGCCGCTAAGTGTAAAGCCACGCGAAAAAGGCTAAAACCCCTAAGAAAACAGCAGCCCAAGTAAAAAACAGCACAAGAGAAGAAAAAAGCCCGGTAACTGACCAAGTGTGTATAAGCTACCAAGCCCAAGATCCAAAGAAAATAGCTACCGCTCCTCTCTAAGAGGCTAAGGTACGACTCAAACCCATAGACGAGGCTAAGCAAGCCAAGGAAGTAAGATAATGTACTATTCTGACGATACTAAAAACAGCCAAAAAGTCCCCTCAAAACAGTCCTTTCAGGAGACTACCCAAATTCGAAAAAAAAGTATCCAAGTACCCAAAAAAAAAAACCTAAATAAATAAAAAAAAATAAATATAGAAATAATAGAATAATAGATAGATAGATAGATAGATAGATAGATAGATAGATAGATAGATAGATAGATAGATAGATAGATAGATAGATAGATAGATAGATAGATAGATAGATAGATAGATAGATAGATAGATAGATAGATAGATAGATAGATAGATAGATAGATAGATAGATAGATAGATAGATAGATAGATAGATAGATAGATAGATAGATAGATAGATAGATAGATAGATAGATAGATAGATAGATAGATAGATAGATAGATAGATAGATAGATAGATAGATAGATAGATAGATAGATAGATAGATAGATAGATAGATAGATAGATAGATAGATAGATAGATAGATAGATAGATAGATAGATAGATAGATAGATAGATAGATAGATAGATAGATAGATAGATAGATAGATAGATAGATAGATAGATAGATAGATAGATAGATAGATAGATAGATAGATAGATAGATAGATAGATAGATAGATAGATAGATAGATATATAGATAGATATAGATAGATAGATAGATAGATAGATAGTATAGATAGATAGATAGATATAGATATATAATATATATAGATAGATATATATATATATATATATATATTATATATAGATAGATAGATATATAGATATATATATATATATTGATATAGATATATATATATAAGATAATAAACCGCGGCCCCGAAATATTAATAAGAAGAATAGAATTAAAGAATTAAAACTTTGAAATCTAATTTTTGAATATTAAACTTCTATGAAATCTATTTTTTGAAACTATTGTTTTCCCTGTTACATAAGTATACCTATATACGATATATACGGTCTTGGGGCGTTTACCTGTAAACGTATATATAGATACCTATATATATGCAAAATATATAATATATAAAAATACTATATAGTATTATACACAAATATATACAGCCGCAGTTTAAAGTTTACATTACAAATATTATAAAAATAAAAAAAATTTTTAAAAACGCCGGGAAAACCATATAATTTATTAATGACAAAAAAGCTAATCCTGAAAAAAAATCTTGACAAAAACCGGGGAAATCGGCATTTAACTTCACATATGTCAATGGGACTAATTTGAAATTTGTAGATCACCTCTGTTCAGCTTTATCTTTCTGGTAACTGAAAAAAATTATATTATAGTGTCTACTACAACAAGAAAATCGATTTCAGATTACGAAATTATCAAATTCGCAGTTTTCATCAAGCGAAGGAAAGACACCACCACTGGTCTGACTCGCCAATTTATAATCTCGTTTATTGTGCGCGAGAGGGTGTCTACGGCCAGGTGCGGCTTGTTAGAGTCTGCGTTAAGTTCGAGCCCGTCTAAACGGTTTGACGATTTTTTGCTGTTCACCTAGCTATACGGCTCACCAGCCGCATCAGCCATACCTACGGTAGACGTAGACCGAAAAAGAAGAATCATGGCCGAGGAAGACTCCGGGAGAAGACTCCGGAAAAAAAAAGGCAAAAACCCGCCAAAAAAACCAAAAGAAAAAAAACCAGAAGAAAGCAGCAACAGCAGAAGAAAAAAAAAAACACCCCAAGAGAAAAAAAGCCCAAGCAACTCCCAAAGAAAGCTACAAGAAAAGCCCAAGACTCCCAAGAAAAAAAAGCTAGAAGCCTCTCCTAAGAAGCTAAGACAAAAAAAAAACAAAAAGCAAGCAAAATAGATAAATGTACTAAAACAGAAAAAAAAACCCCAAAAAAACAGTCCTTTTCAGGACTAAAAAAAATTAACGAAAAGTATCCAGATACGCCTCGAAAATACGCAAACCCAACCCAACCCCAATATATAAATAGAAAATAATAGAAAAATAATAAAAATAGATAAATAGATAGATAGATAGATAGATAGATAGATAGATAGATAGATAGATAGATAGATAGATAGATAGATAGATAGATAGATAGATAGATAGATAGATAGATAGATAGATAGATAGATAGATAGATAGATAGATAGATAGATAGATAGATAGATAGATAGATAGATAGATAGATAGATAGATAGATAGATAGATATATATAGATAGATAGATAGATAGATAGATAGATAGATAGATAGATAGATAGATAGATATATAGATAGATAGATAGATAGATAGATAGATAGATAGATAGATAGATAGATAGATAGATAGATAGATAGATAGATAGATAGATAGATAGATAGATAGATAGATAGATAGATAGATAGATAGATAGATAGATAGATAGATAGATAGATAGATAGATAGATAGATAGATAGATAGATAGATAGATAGATAGATAGATAGATAGATAGATAAATTGATAGTTATACATAGATAGATAGATAGTTAGATAGTTATAGATAGATAGATAGATAGATAGATATAGATAGATATAGATAGATATAGATAGATATAGATAGATATAGATAGATATAGATAGATAGATAGATAGATAGATAGATAGATAGATAGATAGATAGATAGATAGATAATACATAGATTAGATAGAAATACTTTGAAATAAAAAAAAAATGAAGAAATAAATTTAATGAAACGGCTAGAAAACTATTTTTAGAAATAGATACTATATTAAAATATATGAAATTATTACCATTACTATAGATATATATACTATATAGATTTACATATAATAATATATATATATATACTTATATATATATATATAATATATCCCGGGGGGGTATATATATATGTAATTATAATGTATAATATATATAAATATATATACATATAATATATATATATATATAATTTATATACCCGATAAATATAAAAATAATTTAAAAATATCAAATAAAGCCGATAGTTTAGAAATATCATAACAATTTATTTGAGCTAATCCTGACTGACAAAAAAACGGGCCGGGAAATCGCATATAACTCACATATTAATGGACGGATTTGAAATTTGAAAACACCAGTTCCCTTTTAGCTTATCTTTTCTTAAAAAAATATATATGTTTCACAAATCGATTTCAGATACGAAATATCAAAATCGCCGTTTTAAAAAAAAAAAAAGCGAAGGAAATTTGCAGCGAGAGGTGTGAGCGAGAGGTTCGGCCAAGTGCGGCTAGAGTCTGTTAGTCGAGCTCGTCTAACGGTTTGACGATATCTGCTCACCTAGCTAGCTCAGCCGAGACGTGTATAGCTTCGCTAGCTAGCTATACTAGTTATCGAGCTCGTAAAAAAGTAGACGATATCTGCAAAACCTAGCTAGCAAAAAAAATAAAAAGAAAAAAAACCAAAAAAGAAAAAAGCCGCAAAAAAAAAAAAAAAAAAAACCCCAGAAAAAAAAAAAGGCAAAAAACCCCAAAAAGAAAACAAAAAAAAAAAAAAACCAGAAGAAAAACCAAGAAAAAGCCCACCCAAGAAAGCTACCCCCAAAAGCCCCAAGAAAAAAGCTACCGCCTCTCCTAAGAAGCTAAAGACCAAACCCAAAAAGCTAAAGCAAATAAAAGAAGTAGATAAAACTATCTACAAAAAAAAACCCCAGTCCTTTTCAGGACTACCCAAACAATAAGTAAAAAAAATAATATACGCCTCGAAAATAAGCTAACCCAACCCAAGATAATAGATAATATATATAAAATAATAAAAATATAAAGATAGATAGATAGATATAGAGATAATAGATAGATAGATAGATAGATAGATAGATAGATAGATAGATAGATAGATAGATAGATAGATAGATAGATAGATAGATAGATAGATAGATAGATAGATAGATAGATAGATAGATAGATAGATAGATAGATAGATAGATAGATAGATAGATAGATAGATAGATAGATAGATAGATAGATAGATAGATAGATAGATAGATAGATAGATAGATAGATAGATAGATAGATAGATAGATAGATAGATAGATAGATAGATAGATAGATAGATAGATAGATAGATAGATAGATAGATAGATAGATAGATAGATAGATAGATAGATAGATAGATAGATAGATAGATAGATAGATAGATAGATAGATAGATAGATAGATAGATAGATAGATAGATAGATAGATAGATAGATAGATAGATAGATAGATAGATAGATAGATAGATAGATAGATAGATAGATAGATAGATAGATAGATAGATAGATAGATAAATAGATAGATATATAGATATATAGTTTTATATATTATAGTTTATACATTATATATATTATATTATATATATATATTATATTATATATAGCATATATATTTATGTACAGAGCTATATATATATATAATGTACAAGGACTAACACCGAAGGCCCCGACCCCGGTTTATTTTCTTAAGAGAAAAACATACAGAGAATTGAAAAAACTTTGAAAAATCTAATTGTTTGAATCCATTAAAGACTATGAAAGGACGACGGCTAGAAATCTATTGTTTTCCCTGTATACATACAAGATACGTATACCTATATATACGATATTCCCGGGGGGCGTCGGGTCTTGTACGTATTACTGTATATAAATATATATATATACAAATATATATATACAAAAATATATATATACAAAAATATATACATACAATACAAATTCATTCAAATAAAGCCGCAGTTTAGAAATTCATAACCATTTTATTTGAGCTAATCCTGAAAAAAACTGACAAAAAAAAAAACGAAATAAAACGGAAATCGCATTAATAAAACATTAAAAGATAATAATTTTGAAAAAAAACAAAAACACTTATTAAAGCAAAATCACTCAAAAACAAAAAAATGTACAAAAAAAAAAGAAATCGAAAAGAAAAAATCGAAAAAAATCGCCGAAATCGCAGAAAATCGCGTTTTCAAAAAGAAAAATTTAGTCTTTCAAGTTTCAGCAAATCGATTTCAGATACGCTATCAAGATCGAGTGTTTTTCTCAAGCGAAAAAAAAAAATCTGTTTATTAGCTAAGCCAGCGGCTAAGTAAAAAAGCTCAGAAAAAAAGACGAAAAAAAGAAAACCTAAAGCAAAAGCAAAACCTACGTATACGAAAATATAGAAAAATGGAAAAATAGCCAAAAACCAAAAAAAAAAACCCCTAAGAAAACAGCAAGCCAAAAAACAGCAGAAAGAAGAAATAGATAGACTAGATAGAATAGATAGCCCAAATAGAATAGATAATGTAATAGATAGATAGATCCAGAGTATAAGATAGATAGATAGTATACGATATAGATAGATAGATAGATAGATAGATAGATAGATAGATAGATAGATAGATAGATAGATAGATAGATAGATAGATAGATAGATAGATAGATAGATAGATAGATAGATAGATAGATAGATAGATAGATATAGATAGATAGATAGATAGATAGATAGATAGATTAGATAGATAGATAGATAGATAGATAGATAGATAGATAGATAGATAGATAGATAGATAGATAGATAGATAGATAGATAGATAGATAGATAGATAGATAGATAGATAGATAGATAGATAGATAGATAGATAGATAGATAGATAGATAGATAGATAGATAGATAGATAGATAGATAGATAGATAGATAGATAGATAGATAGATAGATAGATAGATAGATAGATAGATAGATAGATAGATAGATAGATAGATAGATGAATAAATAGATAGATAGATCGATAGTTATACATTATACGTTATAATTTGTTTATATATATTAAATTAGCATATTATTTTGTACAGAGCTATACATATATATAATGTACATGGACTAACACACCGCGGCCCCGACCCCCGGTAGTTTCTTAAGAGAATACATACAGAGAATTAAAACTTTGAAATCTAATTGTTTGAATCCATTAAACTTCTATGAAAGGACGACGGCTAGAAATCTATTGTTTCCCTGTTACATACAAGACATGCGTATACCCTATATACGATATTCCCGGGGCGTCGGGTCTTGTACGTTTACCTGTATTAACGTATATATAGATACCTGTATATATGCAAAATACTTATATATTACACAAACTATATACCCGATAAAGTACATTACAAATATTCATTCTTATAACTATAGCCGCAGTTTACATAACCAATTTATTTGAGCTAATCCTGAAATAAAACGTGACAAAAAACGCCGGGAAATCGCATATAACTCACATATTAATGGACGGATTTGAAATTTGAAAACACCTCCAGTTAGCTTATCTTTCTGGTAACAAAAATATAATGTTTTCATTCCAAATCAAAATTCTGATAGCGAAGAAACACAATATAGAAAAATCGCCAGGTTCCGAAATCGATCAAACGGTTTCGCCCGATATTGGACTACCTAGCGAAGGAAATTTGTTTATATGCAGCGGAGAGGTGTCTTCGGCCAAAGTGCGGCTAGAGTGCAACTGTTTAGTCTTAAGGGAGCGAGCTCGTCTAACGGTTTTGACGATATCTGCTCACCTAGCTAGCATCAGCCTAAGAAACCTACGTAGAGCACGAAAAAGAAGAGAATCATGGCCGAGAAGACTCCAGCAGGTAAGGAAAAGAAAACCGCCGCCAAGAAAACCAAAGGCAAAAAACCCCCTAAGAAAAACAGCAGCCAAGAAAAGCCAAGAAAACAGCAGAGAAGAAAAAGCCGGCACCCAAGAAAGCTAACAAGCCCAAAGACTCTCCCAAGAAAAAAAGCTACCGCCTCTCCTAAGAAGGCTAAGACGACCAAACCCAAGACAGCTAAAGCAAGCAAGAAGTAGATAATGTACTATCTAGCAGCCTCAAAAACCGTCCGGTCTCACCAAACAGATCGAAGACTACCTATATATACGACCCCAAGTATATAACGATAGAGAAATACGCTACCCAACCCAACCCCAATATATAATATAGTGCTAAAATATAGATAGATAGATAGATAGATAGATAGATAGATAGATAGATAAGATAGATAGATAGATAAAGATAGATAGATAGAGAGATAGATAGATAGATAGATATAGATAGATAGATATAGATAGATATAGATAGATAGATAGATAGATATAGCATAGATAGATAGATAGATAGATAGATAGATAGATAGATAGATAGATAGATATATAGATAGATAGATAGATAGATAGATAGATAGATAGATAGATAGATAGATAGATAGATAGAATAGATAGATATAGATAGATAGATAGATAGATAGATTAGATAGATAGATAGATAGATAGATAGATAGATAGATAGATAGATAGATAGATAGATAATTAGATAGATAGATAGATAGATTAGATAGATAGATAGATAGATAGAGATAGATAGATAGATAGATAGATAGATAGATAGATAGATAGATAGATAGATAGATAGATAGATAGATAGATAGATAAGATAGATAGATAGATAGATAGATAGATAGATAGATAGATAGAATAGATAGATAGATAGATAGATAGATAGATAGATAGATAGATAGATAGATAGATAGATAGATAGATAGATAGATAGATAGATAGATAGATAGATAGATAGATAGATAGATAGATATATAGATAGATAGATAGATAGATAGATAGATAGATAGATAGATAGATAGATAGATAGATAGATAGATAGATAGATAGATAGATAGATAGATAGATAGATAGATAGATAGATAAGATAGATAGATAGATAGATAGATAATAGATAGATAGATAGATAGATAGATAGATAGATAGATAGATAGATAGATAGATAGATAGATAGATAGATAGATAGATATATAGATATTTAGATAGATAGATAGATAGATAGATAGATAGATAGATAGATAGATAGATAGATAGATAGATAGATAGATAGATAGATAGATAGATAGATAGATAGATAGATAGATAGATAGATAGATAGATAGATAGATAGATAGATAG